>NW_024545071.1:0-34444 GCF_018167655.1 Microtus oregoni
CTGTTCACTATATTGTTACAGACATACACTTCTTCTACTTTACGATCGAGATAGCAAAACAAATGGAGAATTATGACAGGTCTGGCAGAAATGAAGATATTATAAAGAGACACTTGTATCTTTCAATCTGATTATCAGAATATTGAAACAATAGAGCCCAAGGAAATGGGAATTTCCCCAGGCATCTCATGCTGGCAGAAGGAAAGACCAACTCTCAGAAAAAAATTTCACACAGTTCAGACAACTTGTCAGAGCACATTTTAGGAATGAGACTAAAAGCCCACATAAGGATGGGACAATAGAGGGTAGAGCCAAACCTTCACGAGGACTGCTTGCATATACATATCCTTGGCCCTTAAGCTCACTTCAAAACCCTAAAATGGACTCGGTAGGGTGGAAGTTTCAGATCTCTTTGCCCCTCTTCTCAATCTGGCCATATTAAAAAAATCTCCATTTTCTGATTTTCATTAAACAAAGAAGGAAATGATAAAATGATAATTAACTATCACAGGTTGTAAGAAGACTGAATCAAAGGTAGTATATTATTTTCTAATTAAGGTGTCAAGTAATAAGAACTTTAAATATGGCAATATATTTGAAAGTGGAAAGAAAAGAATCCACATCACACTTAAGGAAAAGTTGAGTTCCTTGGTGACAACCTGTCTACAGGACAAGAAGAATGACATAGATTAGGAATCTAAGATATTCACCTTCATGACTGTTATTAAGATTAGGGTCTTTTTTTAAAAAAAAATGGGTAGGAGAATGAGCTTTTGGAGGAAGCCCTGTCTGTGCTTAATGTCAGTTCTGTAGAGTTGATGCCATCACAAGAAGGGCCCTGCCTGAATGTACATGTATTACTTTTGTGCATGAAGACTCTTTATGTAGGGAGAAATAATGTTGTAAGAAGGCTGCTTGTTGATTCCCAGACACCTAGAACTGAAATAATCACACAGAAACTATATTATTTAAATCACTGCTTGGCTCATTAGCTCTAGCTTCTTATTGGCTAACTCTTTCATCTTAATTTAACCCATCTCCATTAATCTGTGCATCACCACAAGGTCATGGCCTACCAGCAAAGTTTCAGTGCATCTGTCTCCAGAAGCAGCTCCATAGCTTCGCTCTAACTCCTCCTTCTTTCTCCCAGCATTCAGTTTAGTTTTCCCCACCTACCTCTATTCCCTGCACAGGCCCAAGACAGTTTCTTTATTAGCCAATGGTATTCACAGCATACAGAGGGGAATCCCACATCAAAATAATTTCTTGAGTTTAAAGGTGATAGATTAGATTATAAATTTTAAATTGTTCTTTTTCTTAAAACATTAAATTTACAAGCACTTTTATTCATAAATTTGAAAAATTACATGAAATCAACAGTTGTTTGCCAGGCAATCTTTAGTTTTGGGTAAATACCAATTTTATAAACAAATGTCATCTGCAGAAATAAATAAACATATCCATTGGTGACTGTGATTTCAATATCCCCCACATGGAAAATATTAGAAGCCAGCCCCTATGACATCAAGTCCCCTTTTACAACCAAGACCAGCCAAACAGACTTTGCTTATGCAAAACAGACTGCTCAGGGAGCAGAGGGTGTCTGTGTTTGTCACTTCTACAAGGCATCCTTTTGAAAAGGGAATATTGGTTGGTGATCACCTTCAACAGAAACAACATATCTCAGAAGGAAATGCAAAGCATAATCCAGACACAGACAAACAGATGGATAAAAAGATCTCATCTGTGTTCACCTCAATCTTTATCTGCTTTGAACTCTTTCGGTTCTCTCATTGTTATTATCCTTCAGTAGCAGGTTTGCCAAATTTTCTTCCCACGCTTCATGTTTATCCTTATCCCCATTCCTCCTTTCACCTCTTCATCCATGGTTGAAAACAAACAGCAACTACTCATTAAAGTGCCCCTTGTATTCCTAGTCATATCAACATTACTTCTTTCAGATTATAAACCTTAAAAAACACGAATCACCATATTTTGCCAACTAAAAATGACTTTTATGGCATCCACAAAGGTTAACAAGACCTGTCTTCCTTTGGGTAAGAGATGAGGTGTTATGTAAGTCCAGCCTGGAGGAAGAAATGGAATTTCCCCAAGGAGGAATTAGGTGAACCGACTGATGAGAATATTCCTTCCTCTTTGATATTTTGGATAAATACTAGGGAAAACAGAAAAAAACCTGAATATTCTGAGGGAAATATAGGAAAGAATGGGTGTGCGGAACCTGTGCGTGTATGACTCAACGTACCAAAGCAACTAAAGCTAGCATTCCTTGCTAACGTTTGTTTCTCAGAGGCTGTCCTCAGTCCCCTAAGTTCATAGCAGGTATGTGAGGGGCAACTTAGGCAGCTGTGGTGCAAAGGACTGTGGTGATCCAGATGACTGTGAATTGTGAAGTAGCTGGGCAAACTTTACTCATTTGTATTGATTTTTTTTTTTTTGAGAAAGGGTTTCCTATTTGTCAGTCTGTCCTTGAATTTGCTATGTGACAAAGGATGACCTTGAATTCTTGACCTTCCTGCCTCATCTCTGAAGTGCTAGGATTCATGTTTAATGTACTGTCATTCTCAACTACTTGGTCACTTTTTAACGAGGAAAATTAATAACTATTTTTATGTAATCAGTAATTCAAATGTACTCGGGGCACTTGAAAATGGTTCTCTAAAGTAGATTAAATTTATATTATAATTTATACTCTAAATGTTCATAGCATATTCTGCTTAGAGCATAACAATGCATTTTATCACAATGCCCTGATACCACAGATTTTATATCAGTAGACTCTACATTTGCTGAGGTTTTGTTTATTGATATCTATCAATACCAATGACACCATAGCCTCACCTGGCTGTCTCCCTGTTTGTGAGCCTTGACCCTGAGTCACTCTGCCTTTTCTCCATGGAAGTGGGGAAAGCATAGATTTCACACACTGGCTCAGTTCTGTCATTGAGCATCTACTTTCTGGTACCTTCCCAAGGCGCCCACTCCTAACTCATCTACTAATCATTTTACATATAACTGTGGACTCCTCTAGTTTTTCACTGCTCTTACATTTATCCTTGAGTAACTTATTGTCTTTTCTTCCAAGCACATCTTTGGTTGTTCCTCATGCCTCAAAATTTTGTCATGCTTATGGTTTGGTGGAAGCTTGAAGTTGGACTACTCCAAACATCGAAACAGAGTCTTTAAGCTTCCCATGATCTCAATAGCGCCTTGACCAGTGATACCATGAGGGCATAGAAGGCAGAAGGGTGTCAGGAGATGTAGTATTCACCTTATTCATGATGATGAGTAAATGGGCTTGCTTTGTAAACAAGGATGTGTCCATAGTCATTTTTCACCCACATTGCCATTCACCTAATAAACATTGGCCACCAGTTAATAGTCTCCAAATTCAACTGAAATATAAAATCGTGTATGCCAAGACCATCCCATTTGGCAGGGAAATCTAGTTTAATGAGAAAAATACTATTCGGACATAATTATCCCTTTGGGGAAGAGTACCACACCTTCCAGTGCCCCTGGGAGCCAGAGGAGGATGCTTCTGCAGCAGCTGTCAATCCTTTTGCAAAGTGGCTTTTGTACTGCACTCCAGTGGTTAACTGGGAACATGTCAAATGGATTGAGAGCAGTCTCCTTTGGGAAAGGAGGACACTTTGGCAGAGGCTTGGTGGTGTGAGAAGAATAATATGAGAACTCAGCTACACATTAAACTGTCATCTGCAGTGGAGCCTTTAATGGGAGAAGGAAATGAAGCAAAAAGAGGTTTGTATAGGCTCACAGCATCCATCCCAACACCTCTGAATGCCAAGCTCTACATAGCAGAAAGGTCACAGAATTTAGCTTTGAGAGATGTGAGGACTGCTTACAGCCGGCAATTCAAAACAGTCTGGGGCATAAGTGCAAAAATGTATAGAATATTTTGTTAACAGTGTGTGTGTGTGTGTGTGTGTGTGTGTGTGTGTGTGTGTCTCTGTGTGCCTATATGTGTGTTGTTGTTGTGAATGATAAGATTTGTTGGCAAGAAGTACCTTAAGACAAAACTCATGCCAGTAACTGACTGATCTAGGACATAAGTTTGATACACCAGCTACTCCCTAGTCTGGGAGAATTCTAAATGTGACATTAACACTGTAGCTTATACTGAAATTTATTTCCCGTTGAAGAGAGGGCTCAGTGGTTAAGAGCACACACTTCTCTTGAAAGGACTGGAGTTTAGATCTGACACCCTCTTCTAGCTATCGTAGGTACCCTCCACACACACACACTTAACATTGAAATAAATTTTTTAAAAAGACACTTTATGCCATGTTTCTACACAAAACCCAGAGGGTCATAAAAGGAAGAGTATAAGTGCTCTCAGGATTGAACCTATTCTTTGCAAACCCTCTGACACAGCCAGTCCTTGGTAATCAAGATAACAGGATCAAAGGAGAAGAAGTGTCTTCCTTTTCTCTGCTCAAAACCTCAACAGAGGATGATGATCCTGGGGCACACAAGGCAATGAGCTGCAGAGGAACACTGGTCTGATGTAGCTACCTAAGAGCAGGACACAGCTTCATTACTGTCCTCCCATGCTCAACAGAGAAGAGGTAGTAGGCAATGGCTGAGAAGAAGAGCCCCTGGAAGGAAATGGAGGTTTCAAACACCTGAGGGTAATGGACTTGACAGAAGACTGAGGGGCATCAGCACAGGTGTGGTGTGCCAGGATCATTCAAGGATGGTATCATTTGTATCCTCAAAAAGGAGTGCCATAAGGGAAATTTAAGCTGCAGCAAGAACCATAATTTAGCTAGGAATACAGGGAGAAGCATATAGATAACTGTGAGGCTGTAAGTAAGGAATGGTGAGGATAGGCATGAACTGAGAGTAAAGCAGAAAGAACAAAAATAAGAATTATACAAGGCAGAAACATATACTTCGTTTGAGCCAGCTGAAGGGAATTTGATTAATGTCTTTAAGCACTTGCTATCCTGGAGCTGGCAGTGTGAGAGCAATGATCATATGTTTCTGAAGGTGACCCTGGGTTTTCATTTGTGTTCCCCCTGAATAATCTAGATGAGCTGAAATGTAGGGGATAGAGTTCCCTAGTAGGGATGGCTGTGCCAAACATCAGTAACACACAGAAGCAGTGGCCTCTTTCCTGCAAAGGAGGAATGCAAGCATTGCACCATGGGCACAATACGGACAGGCACTGTTAGTGGCTGTCACTCAAGCCAAAGTTTTGCTACCTAGATTGTTTTCTGCTTCATGGACAATGTTGCATTCATGCTTGTCTTTAGCAGTGGGGAATGAAAGGGAGGAAGAACAGGGACAAGCCAACCCACTATACTGAGGGGAAACATCCTAAGACGATAGAAAAATGCAAGGGGCAGGGTCATAACTCCACCTCCAGAAGATTCCCAAGATGATTGGCAGTATGCAGGGGGCTGGATTATAATTACATCTTCTTTTCTCGCTGCTTCAGGACTTTATCAGTTTCTAAGCTACTTCAAAACTCTATGAAGTCCACTCTGTAACCCCTGGTTTATGTGCAGCTGTAAAATTTGTATTAGACACTGGAGTATGACAGATGATAGCCATTAAAGGACCCACATAGCATGATCCAGAGTAGTCACATGAATGATTCAGATGCATCTGGCATAGCCAAGTGCTATAAATTGTGGTAATGATATTTCATAGGACTGGACTGCGGTTAAACCAAGGACTTACCAAAAGACCAAAAGCCACCCACAAATTGGCTGTTTCTCTCACAGTATTGTAGAATAAAAGGTTCTAAATGTTCCTCCAGTCATTATGATGAGCCTTGATAAAGTACACCATATTAATTAATGTGACCAATGTCCTCAGAATCTATATCTATATCAACTGCCAATTTCCTCTTCAATCAGTGAGTGAAGAAGAGTTAGAAACCAAATAAATAGCTTAGCTGAATCAGGTAATAATACATCTAAAGAAAAATTGAAATTATGAATATTGATGTTTGCCCTGCCATTGTTATAGTTTCATATAACTCTTTGATTTACTAAGTTATGCTAGGTGAATACTCATTCAGTGATGAACACAAAAGATGCTGTACTAGTTTGTTTTAACTATCAACTTGATATAGTCTAGAGATGATGGGAAGACAATCTCAGTAGAGAGATTTCCCAGGTCAGATTGACCTGTAGCCATGTTGGTAGGGAATTGTCTTAATTGTTATTGATGTAGGAAGGCTCAGCCCACTGTGGGCAGCACCATTCCCTGGGCAAGTGATCCCGGCCTATGTGAGTCTGTGAGCCAGCAAGCAGAGTTCCTCCATGTTTTCTGCTTCAGTGTTTGCCCTGACTCATTCAATGATGTGCCATATCCTGTAAGCTGAAATAGCTCCCTCCTTCTCCTAAATTACTTTTGGTCAATTTTCTTTCAGCAACAGAAAAGAAACTACAATAAGTACCTTCTCCCATGTTCTATTCCATCTTTGATTTATAACGTGATGTAGAACTTAAATCACAGAGGAAACTGCTTCTAGTGACAATAATAATGGACTCACTACCAGAATCATGAAATTACCCATTGGAGTATACAAACTCATCGGATCTAGATTTTACTGTATGTAACTCTAGGTCAGTATCCTGTGAACATCATAGTCTGAGCAGCAAAGGTATTCCTGAGCATTTTACAATGCAATTAAAATCAACGGGGGATGTTATGTTGGATTTGTAATTTTGTCTGTGCTTTGAAGTGGTGCAATTATGGTACCAATGCTGATAGATGAAAAAGTCACCGTGTCAGAGTGTTTTCCATGATCATGAGGTGATATGTACTTTGATTACTGAAAGCTGTAGCACTCTGCTCCCACATAGGCTCATCTGAATAAGATCAAATCTTAAACATCTATCTCAGATAGGGAGGATGAGAAGATTAAAATCAACAATGCTCTTAATGACCCCTGAGAATCTATCTCAATTGACTGTTCACAATTTATACTGAAGGGTAAGTCCTGAGATCATTTGTCTGTTTCAAAGTGTCAAAACTAAGAATTAGTTTCTGTTGAATTTAAAGTAAAGTACAATTGATTTCCCCATTGTGTGTAGGGATGTGTGTGTGGAAGAGAGAGAGAGAGAGAGAGAGAGAGAGAGAGAGAGAGAGAGACTGATTGATTGTTTCTTGGCTGCTTTAGTCTGCCAGTCTTTTCAAAAGTGTGAAACATGATAGGAGATGTAGGTGGAGACTAATCTTTTGTTTCCCAGCCACTCAGACCTGAATTATCACACAGAAGCTATATTAATTACAACACTGTTTGGCCTATTCAGGCTTCTTATTAACTAACTCTTAAATCTTAAATTAACCAATTTCTATTAATCTGTGTATTGCCATGAGGCTGTGGCTTACCAGGTAAAATTCTGTTCTGGCATCTTTCTCCTTTGGCAGCTACATGGTATCTCTCTGACTCCATCTACTCCCTCTACATATTTTTTTCCAGCCTCACTATATTCTGTGCTGCTATAGGCCGAAGCAGCTTCTTTGTTAATCACTGGTAATAAAACATATTCATAGCATACAGAAGGGAATCCCACATCATCTCCCCTTTTCTGCCTAAATAAAAGGAATAGTTTAGCTTTAACATAGTAAAATTACATATAGAAAAGAATTATCAAGCAAGAATTATAGTTACAATAATTAGTCCATTTACATTTGACAAATTAAGAAAAATACTCTATCATCTATCATATGATAGATGTGCAGGATACAGAAGAAAGTGACTGAAAACTGCCAAGATAAGCAAAATAGCCTTTCGACCTTCCTGCTTCATGAAAAGGTCTGCCAGATACTTTGTGAGTCTAAAGTTTTGTAACTAATTTATCTGTTATCATAACTAAGGAAACCTACAACTATCTGTCTTCAACTCTTCAAAGACCCCAGAAAAATATAATATTACCTAAGTTAAACAGGTAAGCAACTTCCAAAACTTTAAAATTGACAGAGAAATCTTGCTGCCTGGACAGTCACCCAAAGTTTTTCTATAATGCTGGAGCATCCATCTTCAGCATACAGGCCCAGAGTATCTGGCAGACTTTTCCATGAAGTAGGAAATTTGAAAGACTATTTTGCTTATCTTGGCAGTTTTTCAGTCACTTTCTTCTGTATCCTGCAGAATGTCTGGCTGTTTCTTTTAAAAAACAGGAACTGTGAAGGACCATCCTGCCTTTTGGAATGTTCGGCTGTCACTTTTCTGTGGGTCCTGCATGTCCAGTTCATATGGCATATCATCAAGCAGTCCAGGCAGAGCAGTTTCTTGCCCAAATGGCTAGCCTTGTCACATTGAAGGCAAATTCCATAACAAGTTTTTTCAATGCCCCTAAACCTTTCTGAAGTAATTGGTGTTGCCAGGAGCAGACATGTCTCACTGTTGAGTAAAGTCTAAGTTCTTAAAATATTTTAAATGCCATATTCCATAGGTCTTTGAAGTTTTGAAGAGTATCTAACTGAAATATATCTCTATATATCTAGGAAACCTAACTAGCATGACTACAAACTTGACTATTATAAATGACTACCTATTAACCTGTAATTTTAAATTATATATTATATTTTTAAATGAGATGTCTAAACATAATACCTTAAACAAGAATAGAAATACATATAACCTTAAATTTTTATCAATAGACCAAGATCTATACCATTGAAAAGTATCCATCTTGATATCATATCTCCCTTATTTTTTGTTTTTTAGAAATTGACTGTGATCACTAATCACTTATAGTCAACCCCCTTTTAAAAAAAACATTTATAAACAACCATTTTGGGAATTTGAGCATAGTTTTCTCAAAACTGCTTCCTGCTGTTTGTTGGGCAAAGTATTTTTAAGGTTCACAGAGACCTTTTTTGGGGGGGTCTTGTTTCATCAAACCATATTAGACTAGAAGGAATCCACAGTTTCTTATCTTCTGTGGAAACAAAAGCAGAACCTTAGACTAAAATTTTGAAGTCAAGATACTATATATATATATATTGGTTTAGCTTAGCATCCCCCCAAATCAAATGTCTCTCTGCAGTCAAAAAGTTCGAAGAAAACACAATAATGAACATAGTCCACACTTCCTATGCATATTCCATTTTTATGTGGCTTAATTTTTAACTCTATTACTTTTTAGTATTTATTTTATTATCTTATTCCTATAATCTATGACTGTCAGTACTCATTTATGTTATAACTGTCTATACTCTTTTTCCTCTCTCTTCTAAGCCTGCATATATTTTGCCAATACTGTGATCCATTCAGAGGTTTATTTCTGTCTGAATCTGTCTTTATTGCATATCTGTAATCATTTTCTGACCAGGAGTGCCTTTTTATTTTTTAAATGCTAAGTGAGCATGACGAGGACCAAACTCTGCAGCCCTTAAGTTTCCTAGATATTTCTGCTTTGGAAGAGGGTTTGTATCTATCTTTACCCCTTCAAAGAGTAGCTGAACACTCTCATTGGGAGCAGCTTCTAAAGAACCACTGAAAGTCCCATGCCCTCCGTGTGTCTTTTGCTGCACACGTCTCTGAATGTCCGTACTTCCACAACCAAGCTAGGCTGAGAACTCACCACATCACCACATCCAGCTCTTTTTGTTCTTTCAACTTCCAGGTTTCTTACATTTATCTACGCAACAAGGAGTCAGATGATTTGTTCAACACTACGAGTTTTCAATGTCAACCCAACTCCTTTTTCTCCTCTTGTCTGTTTTGTCCGGTGTTTAATGGCCAGTGGTCATAGGGAATCAGGCTGTGTCTTCAACACTATATTTCAAGAGCACAGCCTCATCATTTGTAACACCTGCTGTCCAGGTACCAGTAGGACACCATTCTGACTCCTGCAACAGTCCATTGAGGACGCTTTCCCTTCGGTTTAGAATAACCAGTTCCCCCCTTTGTGGCAGTAATCACCAGCATTGTCTTCATCACTCATATGTTCTACAGTAGATTCTGATGCATAAGTATGTTCTAAGGAAATTTGCCTTTCCTCTACCTGCCTCTGCTCACTTCTCGTTATCACTTTCAAAGCCATTAGCATCTGTATATTTTAAAGAACCATTTCAGGTAAACAAAACTTTTTCTTATACTCAGTACAGTCTTTCATATTCTTTCCAATGCTCAATTTTAGGGACACATCTACATTTTATATGCTTGTCCCAGAGGATACCCACTTCCATGCACCATAATATAAATTAGTGCCCACTTCTGAAAACAAAACCAAACAAAACCCATACCAAACACCACCACAACAAAAACCCACATTCTAACAACAGATCTCTGTATTTTATTTTATTAATTAAGTTTGTTCTTTGGCATTTTCATGTCTGCATATAATAATGCATTCTGATTGATTACTCTGAGCCCATACTTTTTAAATCTTTACCCCCCTTACACTGTGTCAAATCCCCCACTCAGGTCCCCTTTCATGTTCATAGCATGCAGGCGCACACACATGTGCACGTGTGTGTATTATGTGTGTGTGTTTCATTGAGTTAAAACAGAACCTTCTGTGTGACCATGGGTATGAAAATATCTAAAGGAGTATGGTACACTCACTGGTGACTACACAACTGAACTTAATGACTTCTTCTTCCCTGGGTTTTTCAGTAGCAAGAGCCTGAGTTTGCTGGGAAATCACACTAGCAATGGCTATGCCATGCCCAGAAGATAGCATTACACTGCATCCTCCCTTGCTTCTTTCTTTTCTTCTAAGATGCTCTCTGAGCCTTAGAGGGAGTGGATGGTCTAAATGCCCCCACTCAAGCGGTACAGTGAAACTTTGTGGGTTAAAATTCCAATATATGTTTAGCTGGGCCAAAACCCACCCGTTTCTTTCTGCCAACTTTAACAGAAAATCTGGCTTGAATTTTTTTCCCTCTAGAGACCATCCATATTCCTAGGCATTGCCCCCTTCCTCATTTTCCAAAACCAATAACATTGTATCATATTTCCTTCCATATTACCTTATATTTTGCAGGTGATATGAAATTAATGTTCATTACCTTAATGTATCTTACACTATAAGTGATAAAATAAGTATTTTGATTATCAAGTTAAGTTTTATAGTACTGTTATCATCAAAGATTTAATCTTATGTGGGTGAACTGTAACATACTAACTCAAAGAAAATGCAGTGTTTGGTAATTAAAGATATTACAAAAATAAAACAAGACTCATTATTTTTAATTTGTAGGCGAGCACATTCTGGTGTCTATGATAAAATTTTATAGCTACTTAATAGCAAAGTAGCGTGAGTTCAGAGTCTATTTTACAGTTTCCTCAGGAAGATCCCTACACCATCAAAGGGGCAATCCTGAATAGGATATCCAACTTTGCCGAACCCGTGGATCAAATGGGATAAAACAAACCTGTAGTTCCAGAGTCTGGTTTAGGAAGTTCTCTGAAGAATATTGGTGCCATCCAGGAGTGAAGAGGAGGTTAGAGTAGCATCCCTGATTCTGGGAGAACAGTTCTGCTTCTGTGGGTTTTATATATTTGACTTCACATTTAATACTAAAAATAACATCTTAGTAACTAGACCTAAAAACTCTGTAGTAGCTGTAGTTTACATCAGCCTTTATGGTCTCATGGGGCATGTAGCAGGCAAAGAAAGACTCAGATTATAGAAAGGCTATCCCAGCATGTGATGGGCATTTCCCAGGGCTACTGGAGTTTCTTATCTTTGAGCGAGTGAGCTTCTTTGAAGACTGACTCTCCGTGTAATATCCTTAGTAAATATAAAAACTATGCCAGATGGTGTTCTTGCTCTCCACTGCCTTTTGCTTTTGATAACTCACAATTCCTACAAGCTTCCTTTTCCTTTGTATCTGTTTGGCAGAGATAGCCCTTTCTTGTAAGATTTGAATGTGTCAGTGAAATCACTCAGGGGTTCATGGTCTGTTTTGAAGCCATTATTTCATCAGTCAAAATAGTTGATTAATGTACATCAAAAAAAAGACCAGATATTAGAATATTTCTGAGTTTTAATACTGAGGGTGATAGCTATTATAGTCTGTATTTAATCCTACTTCACGAAAGGTTAAAATATGGCAAAAATACTTATTTAAGGCTCATCACTGAGAAAAGAGTGAAATAGGAATGTGGACCACAATAATGAAAATATCTCTGCTTCATGAGACCGACAAGGTCCCTGCTGTTCTAAAATAGCTCCTGATGGATAATCTCTAATGTAAATATACATGTAGAATGTAAAGAAAATTTGACGAGTATTTCTATCCCCCATGGAACATGTATTATAAGTATTTATTTTCCTAGCATTCTGTGCTATGTGTTCTATGCTTCGTTTTATTATCAATAATATAAATGCTCAATCTACATTTGAGCCCTAATTACTATGTGTCAACAATGGATGAGAGTTTTGCTTGAATTCACTGACTTCATGAATAATAGTAGTTTATAAAATGCAACCCAACACACAACAAACTAGGTGTAGAAGAATAGAATGTGGGGCCTTTAAGTCTTTTTGGCCCAAGGATGACTGGGAGCCCTATTATGAGGATTCCAAAATAGCTGCCTTGGAGTGACTGCTCCCTTTCAATTTCATTGGTTAATCAGCCTGCCAATCATGCTAAGTTGTGACAGAGCAGGATAGCAATGAAAGCCTTTAGATTTTGCTAGAAAAACCTGCCTCAGTATCACACTCAAGCACACTGGCTTCTGTTCATCTTTGGCTTTTATGGATTTAGTTCTCATGGTTTTGAAGATCACCTTGAAAGTTCATACCATGAGGAGCAATTTTGAATCTTATGCTTCAGAGAATAATAAGCAAGAGAGTGTCACTGAACAAGTGAGTGGGCCTGGGTTGTCTCTAAACACCTACACTTTAGACTGGCTATTATTGTTCTATACTTTGGCTGCCTCATAATAACTCTTCAGTGGTAAAAATCAAACTCTTGAAAAGAAAAAAAATCTTCTGTTGGTTCAGGGGCATAAACGAAAGGAAAACAACATGGCAGAGACATGGTTCTTAGCTGGAAAGTAAAAGCCGTTTGAAGGATGAAAACCTGGGTTAGAAATGGCGAAATTACAGAGATGGAATAAAACGGATCCATTTTTCCAGAAGCTCGGAGGAGAAAAGGGAAGAGATCAATAGGAAAAGCACCAAGGGCTTTGGGAGCAGTGAATCTATTTTCCACAACCCTGCATGGGTAGACCTTTGTAAGCCTGAAAGAGCTGTACTGCACAGGAAAAGATTCCGAAGGCATACGAAGACATTTGATTACTAATCACTGCCAAGTATTGGTTCATTATTTGTAACGAAGTTTCCCTGGCACCACAAAGTGTTCATAGGGAAATGTTTGTAGCAGGAGGGAGGCTTACAAAAGAACTGAATTCTATACCTTCCCCTCTACAGCCCCAAAAGTGTCTTTCTTAGAAGGCAAGCCCATTTTTAATAAGCAGAATTAGGAAGGATTCTCTGTGTGCACACGCTGTTCATCTAGTGAGAAATAATACATTCATCTGTGATATCTTTATATGAAAAATAACCCAAAATATAGTGTAACACAAAGGTGAATTTGGAAGGAGCTCAAAGCTTGTGCACACATTTCTACAAAGCAACAAGTAAGTTGTTATGGGTGAATCAAAGGGGTAAATTTAGAAAGTGTTTGAGGAATGGCGCCCTTCTGGGGAACTAAGTGGAGTCGTCACTTAGATGTATGTTCTCAGAGTTGAAGAGGAACTTATTTTATATGTTAAAGGAAGATATATTTGCAATTATGCATGCCTAAGAGAAATGATCTAGAATCTGGGAAGACAGAAGGCCGGCCACCTCCTCTGACAACCTGTAGACAGGTCTAGCTCTTCTCGGTACATTCTATCTTCATCTGCGTCCACATGCCAACTCTGTCCATAAATCTGCATATCTTGTCCCCATTGTCGTACTTTTTTTGCTTGATAGATTATAAGCAAAAGCAATATGGAGGTGAGCTTATTTAAGTGACTTTTGTTTGCTGTCCTTATACAAATGACATACAGTCATAGACCCAGGATTGTTAAGAATTCAGTGAAATTTCTCAGCTACAGCTCCTTTCTTCGGAGAGAGGGGGAAATCAAAGGGTTCGGGAGGTCATTCATCAGCGGGCACTTGAATACACTGGGAAAGTAAGCTCCCTTTGTCAATAGGAAGGTCTACTTCTCTTTGAAGGAAGGGGCATTTGCTGTACCAGCGGAAGGACAGTGAAAGTTCTATTAGTTTTCAGAATACATGTTTGAAGGATGGAGCTAAATGTATGAGAAGAACAGAAGCAGAAGTCAAATGAACAATGAAAAATATAATAGCAGCTCTGGCTAATAACCCTTTTTCTTCTGCATAAATCAAAACAAGATTCTTGAGAGGCAGAATGGCTTATAAATACACTAGACGAGGACAAAAGGCATGTTTCTCACTTAAGACGTAATTAACCGGGCGCTGGGCAATTAATGACAAGTGGCGTGCTCCAGTCCTATCGTAGCTCTTTCGTGGACGACATATGTTGCCGAGAAAACTGGCCATCTACATAGCAGTAACATTAAAGGCATCATTTTGACAAGCACTACATAAAATAAACACTGCCTTGAATACCGGGTGGTTGCTAAGAAATAGTGTCAAGTGCAATCCTTTCCAGTTATGGCTGATTTTTCCATTTTATATCTTCCTCAATCATTAGGGCTTAACCCCTACAGGAATTTACATGAGCATAGCTTTCATGCTTCTGCAAATATAAATTTTCCAGGGGTTCCATTTAGTCCTTAGAAGGCCCTGGGCATTAGTGCTAAGAATTTTGGGCAGGGTCAGTTGTTCTGGAAAAGGGCAACACTGGGGTTCTTGACCATATGGGGGTTTATAGAGCACAGGGAAAGACGGAACTACGTTGAGTCCATGTGGAAATTTATCCTTTCTTCTTTTTCCGCGGGATGAATCAAGGGAGGAAAGGCTTAAGGGTAAGCCGAATCAAGTGATTTGAGTT
Source organism: Microtus oregoni (assembly GCF_018167655.1). Classification (NCBI taxonomy): domain Eukaryota; kingdom Metazoa; phylum Chordata; class Mammalia; order Rodentia; family Cricetidae; genus Microtus; species Microtus oregoni. The sequence goes on from NW_024545071.1 coordinate 14,992, forward strand.
ATTTTAAGAAGAAGCAATTCATTGCGCTAGGTGCCAAACCAAAAATGCCTGGACAGCCTGTTCAAAGAGCCAGCAGCAGGAGGAGAGGACTTGGTGCCAGAAACTCAGGCCAAGGAGCACTGAGGGAGCTAAGGCTGCTTCCCTCCTGTGAATTAGCATTTCAGTGGTGCTACTCACCAGGGGACTGAGAAATCCGGAAGAAATTCTCTCAAGGGTTCCTAGGATTTCTTTCCTGTTCATTCTACCTATTCAGGAGAGGTGTTAGTTAGCCAGTGGTCAGGGGTAGGAATGGGAAGTGTCCATGATTCACTGATGCAAACAGAAGTGGGTAACACAGAGAAACAATTCATGGTGACACCTGGAATCTTCCTCCACTCTGTAGTAATAGCTAGTAAAAGCGCTGCAATCGCAGAACCCAAGGCATTTATAATCTTATTAAGCCTGCTGTCACTCTGGGATGGTACAGATTTTCCCATTCATAGGTGGGGGAAACTGATGAGTTGTGAGCTTTCTAACATGTACCAACAGTACGGGAAGGAGCAAGAACCTGAAAGTCTGAGCCAAGAGTACTGAAGATGATACCAAAGTTCCACCGCAAACTGATGCAGAAAGATACAAGTCATAACACCCAGGAATTGTGCATCCATTAATTGGGCCTCCATCCCTTAATCTGTGCCTGGAGATGTAGATAAAATAAAGTCGAAGGGAAAAAGCCTCCAGGCATAGAATGAGAAGAGACACCATGAGAATGATTTCCCAAGAGATGCGGAGTCAACCAAGAATGGTGAGAATAAACTTTGAAAAGGAGAATTTTAAGGTCATTTAATTATATGTGAAAAAAGCTTCTGCTGAAGGACAGTCCTCACATGTAGCCTCTTGCTGGGTGAGTTCATATTCATTGTCATAGCTACTAGTGGGGTGAGATTTTTATTCCACCAGGCAGTCATTGCTGCTAGGATAATTTTAATTTCTAACATCCACAAAGGACCTTCCTTAAGCACAAATGAGATAGCAGATAAGGAGCTGCTTTAGTCACATTTTCTCTGATACTTTTAAGTTATTTTGAACAAATGCCACTATGATTTTAGGAAGAAATTTAGCAATGCATAATATTGGGGGGGAAAAGGTCATCTTAAATGTTAAAATGAGCTTCTTCTGGCCAGTCCCTGCACATATGTGCAGACAACCAGACACCCCATGAGAAAGGGTCCCTGTTTCCAGGCCTTTGTCAGATAGAAAACTGTCGAGTGGTAGCAAGAGAAAAGAATTTTTTGATTGATGAATACACTCGAGTACCATGATGTATTGTACCAGATAGTGCCGTCCCTCATTTCCTGGTGCACGCTTGCCTTCAGGGAAAGGGAAATGAGTTTTTGCTTAACAACAGAACATTTTACTAGACCCAGGCAGCACTGTGGAAGAACATAGAATTCTGCTTCACACAGCCCACTCAGCCTCTGCACCTAGCGATACTTAATAAACAAGAGCCTACAGTTCTATCTGCCCACGCTTAGTGTCATCGCGAACTTACAACTTACATCCGTATCTAGTCTAGCCAGAGTCTTTCCAGTGTTCTCTGAACACATCCTAGTATATGGATATTCAAAGCAGTTGAACCTTTTAAGTGTTTTAGTGGGATCCTGTGTCGACACCCTTCTCTCTGTGCCTCTAAGAAGTTGAAATCGCGTCCGTCCTTCATGGTTAGACACTCCTGAGTTTATTCTTGAGCGAGTAGTTGAATTTATATCTGACTGGTACCCCATTTAATGCATTTGAAATCGTTGTTCTAATAGAGAAAATGAAGCTTGCTACTTCTGTGCAGGTGAACTGCTGTTGTATAAGCGTCTTGGAATGTGTCGGTCGCTCCATTTGTCACTAGCCCTGCAGGTCTAGGTACAGTGTGGCTTCTCATTCTTTTCCTCTTGTACTTGGTTCATAGAGATGGATTTCTGCAGTGAGAAAATTCTCACTAGGGGAACAGAATAAGAAGAAGATAAAATCAACTGACGGTTCCTTGTTGCCTTTCTCATTCATGCATTGGCATTGACGTGATGGAGTATTTGCTAGCTGGGGGCCTATGAAGGGTAGCCATGCTCCCTAAGAGTCGAATGGTATTCGTACACTGCCCTTTACCCATCTAAGACTCCTAGCAATAGTGGAGAGGGTTCCTGAACTGGCCTTCTCCTGTAATCAGATTGGTGACTACCCTAATTGTCATAATAGAACCTTCATCCAGCAACTGATGGAAGCAGATGCAGAGATCCATAGCCAACCACTGGGTACCGGGCTCCCGGAGTCCAGCTGAAGAGAGGGAGGAGGGATTATATAAGCAAGGGTAGTCAAGATCATGAAGGGGAAACCCACAGAGACAGATAACCCAAGGTTGGGGGAGCTCACACACTCTAGACTGATAGTCAGGGAGCCTGCACGAGACTGAACTAGACCTCCTGCATTTGCTGACAGTTGTGCAGCTCAGACTGTTTGTGGGACCCCTAGCACTGTGACCAGGATCTGTCCCCGGTACATGAGTTGGCTCTTTGGAACCCATTCCCTATGGTGGGTTGCCCCCCTCCCTCACCCTTGATGTAGGGGGAGAGAAACTCAGTCCTACTTCAACTTGATATGCTATGCTTTGTTGATTCCCATGGGAGGCCTTACCCTTTCTAAGTAGTGGATAGGGAAAGGTGTAGAAAGGAGGTTGGGGGAGGGAATGGGAAGAGAAGAGGGAGGGGAAACTGTGATTGGTATGTAAAACAAAGTTTTAAAAAATTAATAATAAAAAATTTAAAAAGTAATAACATTGAAAAGAGATGAATGGTAGAAGCACCTTGAGGTACACTAAAGGGCTGGAGTTGAAAGGGGGATGACCCTAAAGCTGGAGAAGAGGAATGAACACCATTGCTTCATTTGGATTGAGCTTTGAAGGACAGCTTTAGGTATGTCGCCTTTACCTAAGTGCTACTCTACCCTGACCTTTTCAAAATCCCCTCCAAGGTCCGGACAAGCTCTGTGCCATCTGGAAAGGCATTCCTGGAGACATACCAGCACCTATTCCTGCTTTCTGTCCACTCTGAACTAGAAGTCTCTTCAAGCTTCACTTGGACCAGCACTAACATACTTACTTGTACTGTAATTGTCCTTGTCTGTTATATGATAGAGTCATGCAGACAGCTCTTAGCAATCCACATTCCTGATAGCCTCTAGCATGGCCAGTATCATAGGTCCCAGAGTGTTTCTATGACAAATGAATACATGACTTCATCTGCGCTTCTCTGGCCCATGGTTTCATTTCCCTGCCCCTTCTTCAAAGGAACAATCCGAACAATTCTCCCATCTGTCACAGGACTTAGAAAAATACATAAAGAAGCCTTACTTTATGCTCAATGAAAAGATTCAGTGCATAACCTTGTAGCTTGCATGCTGGTCTTTTTTTTTTTATCGAATTATATGTAACTCAGGAGAAAAGCTCTACTCGGACTCTTACTGTCACATTGTCACACAGCTCCCCATGAGCAAGAAAGAAAGAAACTGGACTCGACCCTGATGACTGACTTTAGTTTTATCATGGAACTTCAGTTTTACTTTGATTGTTTGTCTCTGACATATACTGATCCCATCTTGTTATTCTTAGATAAAACAGCCCATAGTAATCATTCTAAAGGTATTATGATGGCTCTCCAAATGGTTATAAGAGAATGGGTACTATCACTAATATCCCTTGATTAAGTATACTCAAAGCTACTTCACTATTGGTACGAATATAAATCAAACTGTAAGATTAATTTATTTTTAACTCCTCTAGGCCTACATCATTAGAATAAAATATTCTAGTTTCTTTAATAATCTTGAGTCCTGAAGTCAATAAACAATAACTTTGGCAGAAAGTTGGGATAATACACAAAAAGGTTTTTACAAGTTGTAATTATTAACAAAAATTTACAACAGTGTAAATTAAATTTTGTAGTCAGTACTTGGAACGGAATAAAAATTTAGTTTTAACTTATCAGCTCATTTATACATCATCTGTCCATACCAGTGTAAGCATTTGTATATGTGTTTGTGCTACCTTGGTGATTTGGATAAATGTGCAGTTTCATTCATTACACCCTGGGTTTGTCCAGCTTTATGTATTTAATGGCAGAGTCTTAGGTTAAACAGTGTGCTCTTCCTTTTAGGTGGGACTACTTATTAAAATGTATTTCTTGTATACACACATAACCTAAAATGTCAAATAAGTTAGTGACCATGGGGCTACTTTTGGAAGAAAAAGAAAACGAAACAAAAACCACTAACACATAGAAGTATAGTGGAGAGAACTGGGGACTGAAAGTTAAAGAAGGTTTGGAGATAAGAGATAGGGAAGAGGAATGAGGATGGGCTAATCAAGCTCTTATAGCTTGGCCTTAATGATGCCCGACTGTTGGTGAAGGGAGGGCACTTGTTGGTTCTCAGCCACTTAGCCCCAAAATAATCACACAGAAACTGTATTAATTAAATCAGTGCTTGGTCCATTAGTTCTAGCTTCTTATTGGCTAATTCTTACATATTAATTTAACCCATTTCTATTCATCTGTTTATAGCCATGAGGATGTGGTTTACCAGGTAAAATTCCCAGCATCTGTCCCCGACGGCTCCATGGCTTCTCTTTGACTCTGTCCTTCTTTCTCCCAGCATTCAGTTTAGTTCCCTCCTCCCACACCCCCGTTTACCTCTGCCCTGCTATTGGCTCAAAGCAGTTTCTTTATACATTAACCAATAAAAACAACACACAGACAGAAGGACTTCCCAGACCACCCAACCTTAATTAAAGAGGCTGAGTCTGCCATGGCAGAAAATTGAGGCTTGAGGAAGTAGGAAGGTTAGAATGGATGTATTAGATAGAATCAGAGAACTTATATCTTGACTATTTTTCCAGAAAGACTCAAAGTAATGTCCCTTCATCCAGGCCTCTGGGAGTCTACTGGTGAAAGATCTGTAACATCTCTGAGACTTACTGTAGCAGCTGTCCCTTTCAGGTCAGAGTTCAAAAGATTGCATGTTACTGTGTTACTGGCCCACCACACCTGTAATCATTAACAGTCTACAATGGCAGGAAGTAGGTGGCATTTTCCATCATAGGTAAGGCTGATATCATTATCACAATGCAAAATAAGGCCAGTTCTCAGAGGCCTGGTGTTGTTAGAAGCAGTACTATATAGAAAGTAACAGTTGTATTACTACTTGTAGAACAAGAATCCTCAAGCAGAATTCTCCTCTCAGTTGATGATTTGGAATCAATCAGGATCCCTCCGTGGGACTTCAGATCTAAGCCAGTTCACAGGCCCCAGCCCATTGACTGACAGGGACGCTGGGAAAACTTGAGAGATTTCCTTTATCCTTCCTAAGTGTTACCCAAGGCCAATTACAGTTTGCTCTTCATTTGGCAAAATATAATGCCCAGAACCTATAAGGATGATTGGATATAGGATCTAATACCAGAGGAATGAAATATGATCACAGCTAGTGAGTAGGTGAGGGGATCTAATATTGGGAAACCGAAAATATGATCACAGCTCTTTTATTAAATATAGATCTATGGAAGTTGGGCAGAAAATGCACTTCTATCCCAAGCTCTTTTCCTTTATGTCTTATCACCAGTCCTATGGTTATTTTGCTGCTCTTCAAGTACATAACTGGGCTCTGTGTGACTAGCAGATATTAGGACTTATACTTTGTTTTCCTGACCAGGGAAGTATGAATCAATTTAAAATAACCAATGTATCTCTGTGAGTTTGAGGTCAGTCTGGTCTACAAAGCAAGATCCAGGACTGCCACAGCTGTTTACACAGAGAAACCCTGTCTTGAACTCCCCCACCATACACAAAATGTAAACATCCTCCCCCACACGGTATTCTTATCCAATGGGAACTTGTTCCCTGGAAAACCAGTTACAGCCTTAAGCCTGGTTGTGAGAGCCCAAAAAAGCAACCAAGTGGCAACCTTAATCACTGTTGCTGTGTTAAATGTGTTGTCCCCACTAGAGAGGGTATGCAGACTCTGGTGTTTGACATGTTGTTAAAAGCTGGCCAGAGATATGCAGTGGGCCTTTCTTAATCCTATCCGGGGAAAATGCAGCAACAATGTGTTTACATTTGATTAAGGTACAGTTTATGTTCACTGCCTCACTCTGGGACCATGACACCCCTATTGGTCTGTCGCAGTCTACAGAGACTGAGTTACCTGGACAGACTAGAGAACATTACATGGCTCTGCTGCCTGGATGCTATTATGTGCTACTCGGCATGTTGGTCAGGGAATGACTAATTTAGTGAGAAAAAACATGTGTGCCATATATATTTATGGGAGATATTAGCTCCATAGCTTAGCGATCACGATATCACCCTCATCTCTAGCTAATGTAGTTCCAATGGTTACTTCTCAATTCCTAAGAAAGTAGGGAAAACTTTTCTTTGCCATTTGACAATATGGACCTGAATATTGTTGGTAGCACTTAATGCCGAGTACTGGCAGTTTTGAATCTTAACTAGGTATAGATAGTGGTTTGCCTTACAAAGATATTTTTGAAGAGAAAATTAGAGATTATGCACGGATAATATTTGTATTTACTAGTCACTTGGCAAAACATAGTCATTACTTTTCTTTAGTTGAACAAGCCAATTTGGTTTTATCCCACCATAAATTATGCTTTAATAACCCTTAGGTTGGAATTTACCAAACATGACTATAGATCAGTTCTACTGTCTTCTCTAGATTTCTACTGAATAACTTCCTAGCCAGAAGGGAAGATAAGTTTAGACTCTTGTCAGGCTGGGTGTTGCCTGGAGCCAGTAAAGCCAACCATGAAGATAATCACCTTTAAAGTCAAATTCTTGCAAGAAGCAAGAACAAGAAGGTGAGAAGGCTTGGAGAATTGTCAAAATGTTGCTTTCAAAACAAGAACCAAAGCCTGAATAATGAGACCATAAACTTTATCAAAAATAACATGTTAGAATGAAAAAGAAGTTAAAAGCAAGAATATGAAATATTTTACCATGAAGAAAGCAGGGAGGCTAAGTACTGGGTAAGAGGTGAAAACATGCTTGATTCTTAGGTGGCCAGGGTAAAGTCCAGGAGGCTAAAATCTCAGAGTGGTTGTGATTCTATAAAATGATCCTATGAATACATCACAAATGAGGGATGGTTGATCTCTAAGTAGCATAGAACTAGGTTTACAAAGTCATAGAAGCCATTTGTGTTCCTGCAGAGCCTTCAAGATTGCACAGAAGTGGCCAAAAATAAAGTCAAAGACTCTGCGAACTGATATTGTGTAGACAGAAGTTTCTGTTCTGCCTTGTCTGGCAGCTGTTCAGTCCCAAAGAAACACACAGAGGCAAATATTAATTATAAACTGTTTGGCCTATTAGCTCAGGCTCATTATTAACTAACTCTTACAACTTGAGTTAATTCATAATTCTTATCTCTATTTAGTCACATGGCTTCATACCTTTTCTCAGTACGGTATTCTCTTCTTGCTTCCTCTACATCTGGCTGGTGGCTGACTCTCTGCCTTTCCTCTTTTCAGAATTCTACTAGTCTGGTTTCCCTGCCTATACTTCCTGCCTGGCTACTGGAAAATCAGCTTTTTATTAAACCAATATGAATGACAAATCTTTACAGTGTACAAGAGCAAAGTTTTAAAAAAAATTCAAGGACATTGTGATAGGAGGCATAAACTTTGAAACAATGCATCAACCATGGTATCAGGATATAGTGATAGGACTAGATGAGACAGTTGAGGCCAGTGAGGACAGATTTTTCATTGTACATCATAGTGACATGTGACTTTTCAAAATTTGACTGAACGCTAGAAAGAATAGCAGAGAAGGGAGAGAGAATTCTAAGAACCGAGTTTCTTCTTTTTCCTTAGTTAAAAAAGAAAATCTGGAAATAGCAGCTTTTTTTAAAAAAAAAAAATAAGCAAATTTTAATTCTATCTTGAAACATTTGGGATAATCTCATCTTGTTTAGTTAGTGAATTGATTTAGAAATCAGCGTGAATCCAAGACCTATACTTATTGGACTATAGATATTCTTTGAGGCAAAATCATTGTTTCAGGGACAATTATGTGACCTGACTTGATCCAATTAGGTCAAGTATTCATGTGTGTTTGGTTCCTGTATTATTTTTGCTGCTGAAAAGCACAGAGCAATGGGCTTCAGTGAAAGCAAAAGGAATTTGGAGAGAACAAGAAGGAATGAATGAATGATGGAGGAAGGAAAGAGAAGGGGGAGGGAAGGAAAAACAAAAGCATGAATGAATGCAAGGAATGAACATTCCTGGTGATGGCTTTAAGGTACTGAATTAAACTGCATTCCCTTGTTATCTGAAATGAGCCCACAGAGAAAAACATAGTACACAATATAATGAATGCCTCCATTGTTTCTCCTGAGTTTACATTTTAGATATGGTTTTAGATATTTTAAGTAATATATTCAAATTATAGAATTTTGGTAACAAATTTGAAAGAGAATTAAATGTGGCCCTCATGGTCTTAGTGCCCAAAAGTCTCTTGTGGATATATTTTGCTGTTTTATATATTTTTTTTGCAGTGGTATTGCATTAGTTATTATTACTGTTGTTGTTGTTGTTCTTATTGTACACATATTCTGCTACTAAGTTGCATCTCAGTCCACAAAGTTATCATGTTTGTGATAACATTACACGTTTGGTCTCTTCTTTTTTAACCTAACATGTAATTTAGGAATACTTTTTACATCCTTAAATTCAAGGCTTGCTAGAAGGAAGATATGCCTAGAAACATCCCATTCAGGTGGATCTAATGATCATTTAGGAGCGAGCAGGGACTGCTGCTAGCGTCGTGTCCTGGTGAGCCAGCAGCCACTAGCATGCTTGATCTGAGTGTGGGAGGAGGATGGATCAAGTTGCTGACTGATTGTAGCTCTTCTCACTGGTCCTCTGGAATCACTGGTGTGGGACCTTTGTAGAAGCCAAGGCATAAAATGCCTAGCCCTTAATTGGTGATACTTCTGTGTCTCTTGCCCAGAAGAGCCATTTCTGCACTGTAAGTAGCATCTTTAGTCCATATTAAAGAACTTACATCCTTTGCCAGTGTTTGCTGGCTTCTTTCCCTGAGTCTACTGTGACAACTCTGCATTAAATGACAATAACAATAGCAAGCCTCTATAGAGCACTACTTCATGCAAGATACTATATAGGCATTATATAGTGACATAATTAACTCCACATTTTAATGACTATCATACAAAGAATATACTGTCATGATAAAGTTCAATATTACTCTTATTTTTTTTATAAAAAGAAACAGATACAGGTAAGTAGCTTGCTTGATGCACAGCTGAGGGTTTATGCTTTTTACACTGTTAGATATCTAGCCTGCCACACAGCACACAATTGAATATTTCCTACATTACTACAAATCTTTTATATTACTTTAATAATCAACAAATTCTATATTCCTTATATAGCTAAACTTCCACAATACAACACCAATCACACCATTCTTTTTTATTGCTTTATAAATAATACCATTCAAAATTTCCTCTTCCTCCCCTCCTCCCATTTCCTTCCTGCTCCCCCCTCCCCCTCCCCCTCCAGTCCAGGGAAGCAGATTAATGGGTGCCTTGCTCAGCCACCATCACAGGAGCTTCCTCCTGTACAAGATGAAAGCAAATACAGAGACCCACAACAGACTTTCTACAAAGAGTGAGAGCCCTTGAAACACTCAGATGGGATATTTATCAAATTCCTCCCCTCAGAGCTCAAGGAATGCTGTGAAAGAGGAGGTGATAATAGTCTACAAGCCACAAGAAATGGAGGACACAAAAACAAAGCAAAATAAAGAACTTGAGACCCTCTAAATCAAATGATAGAAGCACACATGAGCACACAGAGAGCGAGGCAGCATGCACAGGGCCTGCACAGCTCTGCACCAAATGGGGCCCAACAGCCAAAGGGAGAAGTGGCCCCATGCTCCCAATCCTAACCTGGAAGCTGTCTCCAACTGATAATCACTTGCAATGGAAAAAGTTAGTTTCCTTCAAGGGAGTCTCACTGTGGAACAAAATTATTCTTAAGATCTCCTGAGTAAATTGGGAGCATGGGGACCTTGGGAGAGGGTTGAAGAGGAGGGGAAAGGCAGAGAGGGGAACAGAAAAAAAATATAAAGCTCACTAAAAATTAAAAAAATAAAACATAAAAAGAAGAGTGGTTGCATGCCCAGCAGTAGATGCTCAATAGAAGATGAACACAATAACATCTTTGGACGTTCTTTGTTTCATAGTGTTGTGTCAGGGGTTTTCCTTATTTTTTTAAAAAAATGTATATATTATTTTTAAATTTCAATTTAAATATATATATATATATATATATATATATATATATACACACACATACATACATATTCTTCTTTCTTTTCACACTACAGGTCTTTTGTGTATATGTTATGACTTCCGTTCAGTGTTTTGATCATGCTGGGAGGTACAAACCCGACAACCTACAGCAATGACCTGCCCACAAGATATGCTGGTGCAACAGTAGAACACATGTTACAGGAGTAGCCAACCATATTTTGATTGGATTTTAAATTATTTCTATTTTATGTGTATGGGTATTTTGCTTCCATGTAGGTCTGTGTGCCACTTGTATGTACGGTGCCAATTGAGGCCAGAGAACAGTATCAGATCCCCTGGAACCGGAGTTACAGTTGGTTATGAGTCACCATGTGGATGTTGAGAATTGAACCTATGTCTTTATGAAGAACAGTCAATGCTGTTAATATCTAAACTATTTTTCCAGCCCCAATTATCACATTGTTTACCTTTATAAAGAATGCTGTTGTGAATATATTTGTATAGATTTCCTATATTTTTGAGTTTTATGGGGATATAGTTTCAGAATTATGAAGTCTTCTGTAAGACTATTTTAAAACTCTTGAGAAATCTCTATTTCCCAGAAGCTTCATACTAAAATATATCCTCAAGAGAAATCCTTATTTAAATATTCCATCATTAGTTTTTACTATAGTCCTTCATTGGTTTATTATGCATGCTAATATTCAATCATCCTTTTGAACTTTTTGAAATATGTAAATAATCTTTTGTAACAATTAAGAAAGGTAGATAAAACTACTTATTTGAATAATAAATCTAAGGCCCAGGAACCTGATTCTTTACATAAAAATTATTTTGAAATACTAAAATAAATTAGTAAATCTATTAGTAAAGCTTAAAAATCTGAACATTTTATAGCTTGACAGATACCTTATTCTTCCAAGTAGCTAAGGAGCAAATACTATCCACAGAGAGCTGTTGAAATAAAGTCGTTGCTAAGCCTGCATGGAAACAGAATCACGTCTGAAATGCTTGTCTCAATCTCTTGGTTAAATGAAATCATGCAGATTATACATGTGAGTGAATATAGAATGTCATATTTTCATGTCAAAATATGAAAAAAAAAGTGTTTCTCAGACGTCAAAAACAATTCCATTAACTCTTGCCCTTGAGCTTCTTGGTGCTTAGCTTAACTTCTAACTGCCCTTTCTAGTCGATGACATTAACAAAAGCCCCGGGAAGCTATAAATAGCGTCATTCACTCTCAAGTTCTTCTGCTCCTCCCTACCAGTCCTCAGGGCCTCCCTTAGTAATGCACTTGGGCCAGATGGCCTTCAGCCCAACTCCTTGTAAATATTCTATTTTTAATGATAATAATTAAAAAATACTAATTTTCCCTTCCACAAGACCCTTTCTACAGAGACCTCTTGGTGCTTCACAAATAATAATTAAGCCTTAGGAAGGTGACCTCTTTTTCCGCTCACTAAATGCCTAAGGGTTTCTCTTAAACCATTTTTTAAGATTAAGTTCAAATGGCAGCAGAAGTAAGACTTTAGACTTTTTTCTTCCACCTAGAGCGTCTTCAGGACACTAGATGAACTCACACTTTTAACTATTCTGGCCCAAGGAGCCACGAGCAGAAAAATCCTAAGTTCCTTTTCCAGGGCTGTGATGACTTATTTGTAGCTCTAGTAAAACTTCCTGATGTTTAGAGCAGGTTTTCAAACAGAAAACAGACCAACTAAGTAAGGGCTTAACCGACGGTCCTTAACCACAAAAGTGTTTGAGCATAAACTTCATCAGCTCTACCAAGGTGGGGGTAAGTAGAAAGAGGCATATTGACCTTTACTAATGTTTATTTAAAGTATCGTTTCCTTTGACTACTAGTACCACAGACTTATTTGTAGTATTTATGACATTGTCACCAGTAGATATCACCATTATATTTCATATCACTGTAGATACTTTAAAATAAAATGTTTATGCACATTGCTACATTGTGGATAGTCCATCTTATCCTGGGTTTTAATTTAAAAGTTCACAGATTGCTATACTGTATATTTAAAATGTTTAATAACTATATTTCAACCAAATAGTTTTCTTTTATAATTCCAGCTACTTTATGAATCAAAAAATAATTCTAGTATAATATCCAGTCTTCTCAATCATGCGTGGAATATTCTCTAGGGTAGACCATAAGTTGGGTCACAAAGCAAGTCTCAATAAATTTATTTACTTATTTTATTAGCTTTATTATAAAGCAACTTTCAAGGAAATAAAAACATCACACACCAAAATCAACTAGATCAATCTAAGTCTGTAGAACTCAATGAAATTCAGTACAGTTAGTAGGCTGCGGTGCTTCCAATTAAAATTTACACGTTCAGTATAAAATATATTGTATGCACCTATCCACCACCAACCAAACCAAATCAAACCAAACCAAACCAAAAACAAAATAAAACACATCATGACAGAATTAGAACTAGGGAAACATTTAGCTAAAACTAACTCTCAAAAAATTTAAAAGGACTATGTATAAAGTAACTTCTTCTGCAGCAGGGGACTGAGTACAAATCACTAACAGATGTGGAACTGGAAAACACATACATACATGGAAAGAGATAGTCAGAGAAGAAACAACAAAGGAAATCAGGAAATGTTTAGAGAAAACTGATACCTGACCTTACTGGACACAGCAATGTTTTTCCTCACAGTTGAAGTTACAACTCCCAATAATAGCATGAGTGAAAATGGCACCTCAAATCAAGAATGTAGTAGTGCCTCTTCCAGAATCAGGAAAAGAAGAGCAAGTTAAAGCCAAAGATGAAAGGAGTCTGAAAATAATAGACTAGAGTGTAGATAAAGGAAAGACCACAGGAAAACAACAGAATCAATGAAACCAAAGTACAACTATTTAAACACAGGGCAATGAAATGAAAATGTTTAGATAATAAATATCCCAATGGGCTAGGGCAATCAAAGAGAAACCATAAAAAAGTAAAGTCAGAAATGAATATGTGAACATTATTATAAAAGTAAGAGAAATATAAAAGATCATAAGGGGCTATATAAATAACTGTATTTCAGCACATTAAAAACCTACATGAACAGGAATTCTTAGAATTACACAAAGTAGAAAACTTGGCTCAAGAAAAATTTAGAAATCTGAGCACATTCATAAAGAGAGACACTGAGATTTAATCAATAATCAATTTTTCCACAAATAAAACGCAGCACCAGACTTCATAAGAAAATTCTACTGAAGAGAACAGTCAAAATGAGGGCCGATCTAATCTTCTGCCCTCAAAACAAAAATTGGAGTAGACATTTATAAGGCCTGTATTACACTGATACCCAATCCAGGATAGAAAAACACAGGAAAATATTTGTCCTTAAGAACAACAAGTTCAGAAAAGTTAAAGGATCAAAGATTAACATGTAAATGTAGCTGCAATCTACATTATATCAATGAATGATGCCAGAAGAGTAAGAAAATCATTTTATTTAAAATAATATCAAAAAAATTAAAATATGTAAGAATAAATACAACCAAGAAAGACAAAGATTGTATAGTGCAAATGACAAGGTATTTCTCAAGAAAAATGTAGAAGACACAAATAAATGAGAAGATGTCCCATGCTCATGGATTGGAAGACTTAGTTCCATTAAAATGGTGCCACTAACTAACATGATTTACATACTGGGTATCTAAAGTCTACCTACTCTTTTTGTAGAAATAGCTGCATACTTTAGACTTAGTTTAGACCTAGCATGCAAAGTCCAAGGTTTAACCTCCAGTACTACAAGGAATAGAAAAACAGATTCCCAAAATCATGTATAAGCCAAATAACTGTTCAAATAGCTGAACAGTCTTGAATTCAAATAGTAATAGTGATGAAAGCAGTGTGGTATTGGCATAAAGCTATACATATGGATGTGAAACAGCCCATAAATGGGCCATAAATTCTATGGTTAGTTGATTTTCAACAAGGCTGATCAAGGTGTTTGATGGGGAGAAAATTACCGTGGGTAACTGAACAATTATGGATACACATTGAAAAGAAAGGAAGAAGCTCTCTCTTATCCTGTATGGGAAACAGCTAAATATGGACCAATAATGTAAATAAGGAACTATAATCACAGAATTTGTAAAAACTATGAACCTTGGATTTATCAATGGATTCTTAGAGAACAAATAGAACAACAAATAGAAAAATAGATAAACTGGATTTTACAGAATAAAAATACTTTTGTACACCAAAGAACAATATTGGGAATTTTTTAAACATGGATATTCATGACATTGTCACAAAGACATTATTTTTTTATTTTCAAATTGACCTAGATTTTATTTCCTTTGCTTAATTTTGGGAGCACTAGATAGAAAGCAATTGAAGCAGAAACAGAAGTGGGGGCAGACATTTTTGACTTGCTTATGATTTTTAGGTGATATACTCAATCTTTCAACATTTTCTATGATATAGTTATAGGTTTTGTGGATGCAAGTTATTATGTGGATAAAGCTTCTTAGTTTACTTGTCTATCCTCTCTTTTTCCTTTCTCCCTCCCACCCTCATTCCCTTTTTTTTTCTCTCCTCCTTTCTTCCTGTTTTTTTTTTTTATTTATTTTTTATCATGAACTGAGGCAGGGCAATTGTGTAAGCACAAGCAAGCTCATAAAAACTCACAATGTGTAAGCAAAATTGGCCAAGACAACCTGTCAGTGAGCCAAAAACCCAGTAACTTGTTGGCAGAAGACCGCTTATTCATTCTCGGCTGCCCAGACCATGAAATAATCACACAGAAACTATATTATTTAAATCACTGCTTGGCCAATCACTTAAGCACATTGCTAGCTAGCTGTTATATCTTTGGTTAACCCATTTCTATTAATCTGTGTTTCAACACATAACTGTGGCTTACTGGCAAGATTCTGGTCCCCAGTGGACGCTACATGGCTCTTCTTTGACTCTGCCTTCTCTCTTCCAGCATTCATCTTAGATTTCCTGCCTCGCTCTATTATGTTAAGCCATTGGTTGAAAGCAGCTTCTTTATTAACCAATGGCAATAAAACATGTTCACAGCATACTGAGGGGAATCCCACATAATCTTCCCTTTTCTGTTTAAATAAAAAGGAAGATTTTAACTTTAACATAGTAAATTTACATATATCAAAACAGATATCAAGCAAGAATTACAGTAATAATATTTATATCTACTTTATATTTTATCATAAGTAAGGAAAACTATAATTATCCTTCAACTCCATCTAAGACTCCAGAAGGATATAATATTACCTAAGAAAATTCTCATGAAGCAGTCACTTTCTTCTGCATCCTGTAGAATGTCTTGTAGACTCTTTTATGAAACAGGACAGTATTATATTTTAGGTAAGTTCAGCAGTCATTTCTCTGTGGGTCCTACATGTCCAGTTCACATAGTATAGCATCAAACTGTCCAGGCAAGAACAGATTTTTTTTTCTTTTTCCCAAATGTCTAATATACCCTGTAAAGAACCTCTTCAATGCCCATCATCCTCTTGAAGTAGATTGGTGTTGCCAGACGCAGAGGTGTCTCATGTCATGAAAAATCCTAAGTTATTAAAACATTTTAAATGTTATAGTCTATAGTCTTTGAAAGATCTGAAGAATATCTATCCATCTAAAATACATCTTAGTACATCTAGAAATCCTAACCAACATGACTACAAACTGACTATTATAGAAGACTCTCTATTAACCTATATTTATTAATTATACTTGACATTTTTAAATGAGCTACATAAACACAATTCCTTAATCAAGAGAAAAGTTATACATATAACAAAATTGATGTTAAATTTGTATCAATAAACAAAGATCCTTACCAATGCAAATCTCTATAGCATATTACCCTTTAAATATAAACAAACATTTATAAATAATATTCGGGAAATTGGGCATAATTCTTTCCAAACTACTTCCTAATTTTATGGGTGAAGTAATTTTGGGGATGTTCATGATGACCTTTTGGGAGCTCTTGGTCCATCAAATAACTTTAGTTTGGAAGAAATCCATGGGTTCTCATTCTCTGTGGAAATAAAAGAAGAACCACTTTTTTAAAGCAACATATCCTTAGACTCAAATTCTGAAGTCAAGATACCTTTAAAATATATATGGTGGTTTAGCTTATCAGTCCATACAATGAAATATCTCTATGTAAAAGTCCTTCACAGTCAAAGAGTTCAAAGGAAGTACAATAATATACATAATATAAACTCTCTGTGCATACTCCATTTTTACATGGCTTATATTTCTTACTCTATTCTTTTTCTACAAGTTTAATATTTATTTTATTATCTTTATTCCTTTATTCCTATGACTGTCTGTACTCTTTTATATTATAATTGCCTATATTGTTTTTTTTTCTTTCTCTCTCTCAAGCCTATGTACATTTATCTAACACTGTTACTCATTTAGAGGTCTTTTTTTTCTGAATCTGTCTTTATTGTATATCTGTAACCAGTTTCTGGCCAGAAGCACCTCTTTTTTTTAATGCTAAGTGAGCATGGCTAGGGCCAATATGACCCCTGCCTGTTTGCTTCACCCAGTCCAACATGGCAGAGACATGTTCACTGCCTCTAAGAACCATTCTCTTCATCCCAGGTCCAGGGTTGGGCTCTAGCAGGTCTGTGTTACCATTAAACAAGTTGTAGCACTCTGCTCCCAAACCCCATTTAAATGCTCCATAGCCAAACCTTCAGAAAGAGTCAGAGCCATTGCTGCTGTTTTGAAACTGCATGTTCATTTTTTCCTGCTACCTGTGAATCAGAAAGACCTCTTTTAAAGGAATCATGCCTCTGCATGCTTCTTACAAACAGAGCCTAGCCGAAATGCTGCTACCCAAAAGCCATGCTTAACTCTGTTCTTTTGTGTTTAGGATTCTTTTCTAAGCTTCTTCTCAGGTTTTACATATACTTAGTCAACCACGGTGGCATGCCAGTTTGTTGGTGGAAGACTGCTTATTCATTTCCGGCTGCCCAGACCACAAAATAATCACACAGAAACTATATTGTTTAAAACACTGCTTGGCCTCACTTAAGCATGTTGTTAGCTAGCTTTTATATCTTTGGTTAACCCATTTATATTCATCTGTGTATCAACACATGGCTGTGGCTTACAGGCAAGGTCCCCAGTAGAGGCTACATGGCATCCCTTTGACTCTGCCTCCTTTCTCCCAGCATTCAGTTTAGTTTTCCTGCCTATCTATATTCTGTTTAGCCATTGGACAAAAGCAGCTTCTTTATTAACCAATGACAATAAAACATATTCACAGCATACAGAAGGGAATCCCACATCAGTAACTAATGACATGCACCTCTAGCAAATCACAACATACCTTCAGTGACCACCAGTTTCAAAAGGACCAACCAGAAACATTCCTGCGGGTGTGGTAATAAGAGGCGGCGGGGCTGCATCCCCAGCACCCCGGCAGCCTGGCTAGCTTATGCTCCGAAATAACAACACACAAACTGTATTTATTTAAACACTGCTTGGCCCATTCTCTTCTAGGCTAATTCTCACATATTAATTTAGCCCATTTCTAATCATCTGTGTGTAGCACCCCAAGGTGCGCTTACCGGGAAGATTCTAGCCTATGTCCATCCTGGGTCGGAGCTTCATCCCGGGAGCGGGGCATGGCATCTCTCTCAGGCGTCTGCTCCCGAGAGAAGAGCTGTTGAGACTGAACTCACTTCCTGTTCCTCCCAGCATTCTGTTCTGTTTACTCCTCCCACCTATCTTCTAACCAATAAAATGGGCCAAGGCAGTTCCTTTATTAGCCAATGACCTTCCTCCATCACTGCGGCTGCTTAATTTCCCTAACCCCATAAAAATCTGTGTTGGAATCTCCTGGAGTCTATGCCATTGTGTCTGTGTCTTCTCAACCCCTGCCCCCCCACCCGGAAATGGTGACCACACAACAGGCAGTAGCAACAAGCCTGCAAAACCTACAATGAAATGATGCTAAATTTTGTCAGATACAGCTGACTTATAAACTGTTTTCTTAAGTCTGTTGATATAATGGATTACAGTGATTGATTTTCAAATGTTGGCAGCTGACAGCTCCAGAAATAAGTACATTTGAATAACTTACCCTGTCTCTTAGTACTGAATTTAAATTTCCCAGTATTTTGCTGAGAACATTTACATCTATAGGTTATTGACCTAAAGTTTTCTTTCTCTGCAGTAGTCTCATTTGATATTCAATTTAGGAGTAAGATTGGCTTTAAAGTTAGCTGGAACGTATTCCCCTCTCTCTCTGTATCCCTGGAGACTTCACAAAGTTTTTTTTTTTATGTCTTAAGCATTTATTCAACATGCCATCCTGATGTCTAATTCTCTGTTTACTAACTAAAATTACTTAAGGGGCTGGAGAGAAGCATAAGTGGTTAAAAATATTGGCTATTTTTCAAGAGGACCAGGGTTCAGTTTCCGGTATCTACATGGCAGTTCACAATCATTGATAACTCCAGTCCTAAGAGATCCAATGCTTCTTTTGGGTCTCCATGGACAGCAGGCATACATAAACTACACATACAGGCATACAGCCAAACACCAATACACTTGAAACCAACAGGATTTAAAAAAAAATTAAAGACAAAAAAAAAAAAACAAACCTCTGTGAGTCTTCAAAGTTTAGTTTTGGGATGTGTTTTTATTTGACATTAATTTAGATGCTCACCTTTATTTCAATTAAGGTGGTATATAGTTTCTTCCACATATATATGTTTGTATATACCCAAATACGCTTATTTATAAGGTTAATTTAATTTATAAGGTTATAAACACCATGAAATTAATTTTTGTAAATCAATCTGAATACTAATCTTTTAATGACTGTGTTTAGTATGTCACTTAAATTATCTATAATTGTTAATATAATCTGGTAGTTAAAATCTTTCACATTTGTCTTTCATATATCCCATATTGTATTTATTTTTCTTATTTTATGCATGGTTACATATTGAGTATTATTCATGATTTAATTGTATCTTCACAGAAGATTAAATATATATAGTGTTTTTTCACCTTTGATATTGATTTATGATCACTTTATTTTC
>NW_024545072.1:0-34435 GCF_018167655.1 Microtus oregoni
GGGTGTCCTGTTAAGACAGGTTTTTATTGTTGTCTTCTCCCTTTTGTTTCCAAATCGGAGGGGAGGGAGGGTCACATATGTGTATGCAGAGGTCAGAGGACAACTTTGGGTGCCATCACCTCTACCTTCTTTGAGACAAGGTCCCTCATTCATGACCGTAAACCCCAGGCTCCCTGATCAATGAGCCTTTAAGGTTCTCATTACAGATGTGTGTTACTGCATTAAGCTTTGTATGGGTGTGGATGATAGCAAGGTGAACGTTTTTTCCCACAGAGGCTTCTCCCCAGCCCGGCCCTTCTTCCCTTTTCAAAGGCGCAAGCTGTTTATTATTTAGACAACAGACACAGTGCCTAGCAGAGGAATAGCATCGTGCCCCAAAGTCTTATTTCTCTAGAAGCCAGTGATTAGAAGCATCCCTCAACTTTGGTATTTGGGAAGACCAGGGGGCACTTTTGATGTTAACTTAGTCATTATGTCAGTCTCTGTGAAATTTCAGCTGCTTAGGCTGCCGCTCTTACATTTTTCCAGAAAGAGGCTCACAGAACCACGAGACCTTTGCCTCCCGAATTTCAAAAGAAAATGTCTGATCAAAGCAAGGGCAGTCCCTTGATTCAGCGCAGACTGCTTTTAAAAATAGCTTCTCGGTTCAGTCTTATGCTCCATGCTTCGTGTCGCCGTTGAAATTTTGCAATGGCATTTAATGGGCACGTGCCAGGCCCCTGGCTACTGCTATGACCAATGCTCAGGGGAGGAGCATAGTCTTGATTAAAGTAGCCCTAGCCATTTTTAGTGTTCCTGCAAGTATCTTTGTATATGCACCAAGCATTGTGTTTTGTTTATGTTTGTATCTGTGTATGCTCCTCTGCTTCCTTCCTCTTAAATTAAAAAAAAAAAAGAGCTAAAGAGCAAACCACCTCCTTCTAATATCCTTCCAATGAATTTCACATCCCTTGAACTTGGATTGGGTGGGCATATCCTCTATGAACTGTACAGGTGACCACAGAGCAATGTGTGGCTCTGACCATAACCTGGAGGCCAGGTAGTCTATCACCTCAAGAGAAAGGTGTCTACTTGGCTAGCAAGATTCCTTCCTTTTTCGTCCCCCAAACGTCTAGATAAGTTTGTTTTCAGGCTAGTGCGGTCAAGAGTTCTTTGAAAGCATGGCAGCCGCTCACAAATGAAGGTCATCACTTGTTTTGGTACAGGTGCTTCATAATGGAGGACAGGGGTTATCTGGTGGCTCATCCAACGCTCGTTGACCCCAAAGGCCATGCGCCTCTGGAGCAGCAACACATCACCCACAAGGTATTCTTTGGCCAAAGCCTGTCGGCTCCACTCTGCGGCAGCCTGAAGCGTGTTCAGTGACACTTGTCTTCTGTGGCCTTGACAGGAGCCCCTGGTGGCAAACGACATCCTGAACCACCCAAACTTTGTGAAGAAGAACCTGTGCAACAGCTTCAGCGACCGGACAGTGCAGAGATCTTACAAGTTCAATACCAGCCTGGTGGTAAGCCCATGTTCCCACTTGTTCATGAACGGTGAATGGAATAATGCTCGTGCCTACTTCATGGCCCTGGAGTCACAGGATCCCAGGAATGGGGAAAGACCTTAGCACAGCTCCCACCGTGGTAACTGGAGGACAGAAAGCCAGGATGGGACAGGGACTGTCTGAAGGTCACAGGGTTGGTACTCTGCTTTGATTAATATGCCAGCTGTATAAGTTATGGTTCCCCAGAGCAGTGGTTCTCAACCTGTGGGTTGTGATCCCTTTGGGAGCCCAATGACCCTATTACAGGAGTCACATATCAGATATGTACCTTACAATTTATAACAGTAGCAAAATTACAGTTATGAAGTAGTAACAAAAATAATTTTATGATTGGGGGTCACTACAACATGAGGAACTGTTAAAGGGTCATAGTGTTAGGAAGGTTGAAGACCACTATATATATATGATTTATTAGTTGATTAGAATGGCTTACAGGCTTGGTCCAGCTAGTCTAACAATGACTATCTACCAATAGAAGGTCCAAGAATCCAGTAGTAGTTCAATTCACTAAGGTGGATGTCTCGGCTGTCTTCAGTATACACTGGAATCCACAGAAGTAGGCTCTAATACCACTGACGGCATAGACTTGCTAGGGAGAACAAGCGGAGCGAGCCAGCTTTCTTCTTCCATGTCCTTTATCAAGGTGTGGCCCGGATTCAACATGAATTGCTCACCTCAAAAGATCTGGATTGAATGTATATCTTCCCACCTCATAAATCCAGCTTAGAAGTGGGTCTTCCCACTTCAAATGATTTAATTAAGAAAAAAAAAAATCTTCACAGGTGTGCCCAGCCATTTGGGTTCTAGCTAATTTGTTAATTCCAGATGTAGGCAAGTTGACGACTGAGAATAGCCATCCCTTATCCCTTTGAAGTTTCTGCTTAGGGCTGTTCCCATACTCTGTACAAATGTTGTATGTCCTAGCGATGGCTTAGCTGCCAGCCTCAGTCAGTCCTTGGTCTCCCACCTTACCAGGTGGGGAGTTTTGTGGATGTCATCCTGAAAGCATTTGTTTGTTTTTGTCGCTGAGAGCATTCTACGTAATTTGAATTGCTGCAAAGTTTCCATGACTAAATATCTAACTCTGCTCTTACCCATTTTGGAACGATTCTAGGAAGGAACAAAATGGGGGCATGGCAACAGAGCTAAACATTTGAAAACTTACAAGAAGCAAATTTTTAATTTACCTAGGCATTTATGTATGTTAGTCATTAAATGTGCAGTTGAAAACTAATTTGGGGGCTGGAGAGAGATGGCTCAGCAATTAAGAGCACTGTCTGCTCTTCCAGATGGGTTCAATACCCGGCATCTACATGGCAGCTCACAACTACCTATGACTGTCTGTCTCGGGAGATCTAGCACCCTCACACAGACATACATGCAGGCAGGACACCGATGAACATACTCTATCAATAAGTAAATATTTAACAAATAAATTAATTATTTTAATGTGCTGGATTAAATCGAAAATCTTTATGGTGTCCACAACATCGTCTTGCGCCCTGCTCAACCCTGCTCCACCCCGCTCCATTGTGAGCAGCACTGTTGCAGGAGAGCTGGGATAGTTATTATACGAAAGTCTGCCTCTTTCTATGCATCTGGTTTTTTTCTTCAGTGGTTTCCAGAGTCCTCTGCAGGCAAAACCACAAGGCTGGAGTAGAAACATTTCTGAAAAGCACATTCTAGTTGAATGAGAAATAGAATAATTTAATTGATTTAAGTTTTAATTTAAAATTGCATCCTGCATTTGTATGGCTACACAGATGTACATATAGCACATGTGTGGAAGTTAGAGGATAACTCTAGTTGGCATTTTCTTTGGGCCACCAACCAGCTCCCAAATAAAGACACGAAGACATTATTAATTATGAATGTTTAGCTTAGGCTTGTCACACTAGCTCTTTTTACTTAATCTATTTCCCCTCATCAACATTTTGCCTTGGGGCATTCTACCTTTTTTACTACATGTCCTACTTTCCTGTGTCCTCTGTGTCTAGCTGACTCACCCCTGGTGTCTCCCTGCCATCTCCTCTTCTTTCTTCTTCCTTGATCCTAAATTCCTCCTCCTACTTACTCTCTTTGCCTGAAAGTTCCACCTATACCTCCTCCCCGCACTATTGGCAGTTCCTTTTTTTATTAGACCAATCAGGTGCCTTAGGCAGGCAAGGCAAAAACAGCAACACATCTTTGCATGGTTAAACAAATGCATCACATCTTTACATATTTAAGCAAATGCAACACCCCTTTGCATAGTTAAACAAATAACAAACAACTTGCACGCATCAGGTCTTCCCTTCCGCCATGTTGGTCCCCCAGATGGAACTCAGGCTGTGAGTCTTGGTGGCAGGTATCTTCTCCCACTGAACTATCTCACCAGGTCAGGGATAGAGAATTTCTTAACAGCTGAAATTTCCACTCTATATGAAATTGGGACATTCTGATAATGGAGCTTTTTGCATAATAAGCCCTGTCACTGCATGTCCAAGCTGTGTGTGTCTTTCACACAGGACAAAACTTGTCCAGAGTCTAAGAACCTACTCTGCCACAACCCTGGTCATTTTTAATTGACATATTAAAAGATGAATGACATGGACATCAGTGTGGCTTGGAATAATTTGCCTGGGGAATTTGATAGAAATGCATAAAAACAGTTATTGCACGACCTCATGGTACAGCCTTTGAGTTTTTCGTGGCACTTCTAGAAGCTACTCATCACATCTGCCAGTTACGGAATGAAGAGAGAGAATACTTAGTTCAGTTTCAATGTTTCAGAAGCAGGAAATCAACTGGTCTCTAAAGAACCTTTGGTTTTTATGCATATTATTTTAGGAAGCAGAAAGGTGTGTTAAAAGGAAAGAAGCATGTGGTTTGTAGCTAATCATGTTTGCTTTGAAAGAAATTTTCCTGGAAGCTGACTTCCATAACATATACCAGCTACTAAATGGAAATCATATTTGACTGATAGACTTATCTGTAGGTTTTTCTTCTCACCAAAGCGAGAAAAGCAAATTTTTTAACAAGCGGTGTTCTCTGGGCCACATTTTAAACAGTGTCTGTAGGGGCTGGAAAGATATCTCAGTGATATGAACTCACAATGCTCTTATAGAAGTTCCAAGTTCTCAGCAGCCATTTCAGGTAGCTCACAGCCACCTGTAACTCCAGCACCAGGGCCTCCAACACCCTATTCCGTCTTCCACAAATACTAAAAGTCTTGAATAGTGGCTGTGTGCTGCTTTTTATAATCACAATTCAAGCTATCCTGTCTTTTCTGCCTGAGAGGGCCGAGTCTTCACACTGCTGTCTGTGGGTCCTGACCCTCCTCCTCTCTCCTGCAGGGCGACTTGACAAACCTTGTACATGGCAGCCACTGTTCTAAGTACCGCTTGGCAAGGATCCCAGGCACCAACGCGTTTGTCGGCATTGTCAACGAGACCTGCGACTCCCTTGCCTTCTGCGCTTGCAGCATGGTGGACCGTCTGTGTCTCAACTGCCACCGGTGGGCTGGGTTCTATTCATGGACTCTTTAACATTTTAACCGATGCCAGGCACTGGCAGAAGAGGTGGGGAGGAGGGAAGTCCAGGTTTACAGAAGCCTTTAGTATCTGTTCCCACGACACCATCACACGCTGCGGATTCAGGCCAAATGCAATTTAAGTTTTTGGCCACAGCTTCATTTTCACTGTCAAGTGTAACTGGCAAAGGATTTTTTTTTTTCTTTTTTAAATCTCAATTCCCTGGTGTGTGTATGATATCCTGCTGGCACCTACCTCTTAACTAGTGATTCTGTTTGCCTTTCAGAATGGAACAAAATGAATGTGAATGCCCTTGTGAGTGCCCCCTGGAGGTCAATGAGTGCACTGGCAACCTCACAAATGCCGAGAACAGGTAAAAAATATATACACTTGTATGTGTGTGTATGTTATTTATATATGTTCTTGTATACATATGTATAGTCTCTATACTATGGTATTTTCTATAAGTTTGTTGTGGGTTAAGAGTGTACAAAAGTGCTTTGTCCTAATAAGAATCATAATTAGTAAGCCAAGTTTTAAATAATGCCTGATTTGTTGTTTAAATATACATGTTGTGAAATACCAAAAGTATATTTGCTGTATTAAAGCCGTATGAGGACGGCTGAGATGGGTCAGTGGGTAAAGTTCACACAAACATGAGGTCTTGTAGCGTATGCCTATAGCCCCAGCAATCCAGGGAACAGACAGGCAGATCCCAAGGGCTTACTAGCTGAGCAATCTGGCCAAATCATTGAGCTCTAGATTCAGTGAGAGACCCTGCCTCAAAAAATAAGAGAGTAATAGAGAAGAAAGACTCCCAACAGAGTAAAAGTAAATAGTCACCGGAGATTCATGCAAGTATTTTCTACACATCTGCCACGTGTTAAGTACTTTATACATATTTAGTCAGGTTATTTTTGGTTTTGTTGTTGTTGTTTTTGTTGTTGTTGTTTTCCGAGACAGGGTTTCTCTGTAGCTTTTTGGTTACTGTCCTGGAACTAGCTCTTGTAGACCAGGCTGGCCTCGAACTCACAGATCCACCTGCCTCTGCCTCCCAAGTGCAGGGCTAAAAGGCGTGAGCCACCACCACCCGGCTTGAGTCAGTTTTTTTAATTAACTGTGTAAGTATACAGATGCTTTTCATATGTGCACATACCTGTGCTGATGCATGAAACGGTGTTATTAATATTATTGATAAGCTCTTAATGACTGTACTAGATTCCTCTCCTAGAACTGAAAGGAAACACATGGTATTGTGTGTGTGTATGTCTATTAATATAATACACATTTGTTAAAACATAAAAAAGGGTGTCTGAAAGGGGTCCTCATTAAATCCTATTCACAATGTTACCCCAGAAAAGTAAGGTTGAGGATTGTAAACACAGAAGGTTGAACACATTTTGGTTTTATTCATTCCTGTTATGTTGAGAGTTTATGATTTCAGTGTGTGTGGGTATGCACATAGAAGCACATATGATTTCTATTGTATACAAATACAAACAAATTAAACAACAGAGTATTTAAATGGATTGGCCCAAGGTTTCATTGAGTGGCAAAGCCAGCCGTCCAAATAATAAAACCTCAGATTTTGCTAACCTTATCTAAGACTAGGGGTTTGGAATATGGGTGTCGTTGCTTCTAACCTCCATGCTGGATTCCTTCATAGAAACCCAAGCTGTGAGGTGCACCAGGAACCAGTGACGTACACAGCTATCGACCCCGGCCTGCAGGACGCCCTGCACCAGTGTGTCAACAGCAGGTGCAACCAGAGACTGGAAAGTGGGTAAGAGACCTCCCTGAGAGCAGTGCCAGGTCCACCGAGCTCCTGCTGCCTGGCCTTTGGGAGAGGGAGGATGAGTCTTATGCCATAAGCCTTTTGTCTCCCAGATTAAATGTTCCATTCCCACTGGTTACAGGGATTTGGCATTTGTGCTATAGGCTTTAAAAAAAAAAAATTAAGGTTTCTGCTGTGGGGTGGAAAGTGTTTTGTTGTTGTTTGTTTGTTTGTTTTAATAAGCAAAATGCAGATGTTGCAAGGGAGTAGGATCTCCTGAGATTCCCAACTGGAGCCAGCAGCCAACAAGGTTTCATAACTTCCCTTCATAGAGAGCAAATCTGCTCCAGGGCAGTTTTGAGAACTAAACACCCTGTGTCCCCTGCTATGGGCTGCTCCCCATAGAGGGTTTGAACTAAGATGGAGCTGTGGCTATGGCAGATAGGGGAAGAGGAAGCTAGCTGCTGTTTGCCGTGTGATCGGGTGACGTGAGGGCACAGTTGGCCTTGTGTTGGTTGAGTGGAGGAAAGGGCTACCCTTGAACTGATTAACGTGGGCTGTTACGCTGCATTCAGGTACAGGCAGACTGTCACCCAGGTCATTTTCTCGGAGCATCACCATGCACCCAGCCTAAGAGACCAGCAGTGAGCAAATCTCTTTTAAACAGACTGTTTCCTGAATGTATTTGACTATTATTTCCTTCCTTTAAAAAAAAAAATAATAATGACATGGGTTTGTTAGACCAAAAGCAAACAAACCTAGACTCTACCTGCCTTTGATGCTTTGAGATGATTTTGAACAAGACCACACTAAGCCACGTGGGGAGGTTATAAGGTCACTCAGGGAGTACTTGGCCTTCTCTCATTTCCAAGTGGCCAAGAGGCCATCCAGTAGCCATCCCCGGGTAAATGACCGCTGTCCCCACTTGATAAGGAAAGGGACTTGGCACACAGCCGCTCAGAGCAGGAGTAAGGAGGTGAGCCCCGAGGTCCAGCTGAAGGCCAGCTGGCCTGCTCTCCTGCCTGCGCGGCTTTCTGAAACCCCGTCTGTTCGGCAGGGACTGTTTCGGGGTGCTGGACTGCGAGTGGTGTGTGGTGGACAGCGACGGGAAGACTCACCTGGACAAATCCTACTGTGCGCCTCAGAAAGAATGCTTCGGAGGGATCGTGGGAGCCAAAAGTCCCTACGTGGATGACATGGGGGCCATCGGTATGTTGATTAGGAGCCCACGCTGGTTTGACTCGTGAATGCCATCTTCCGCCTGTCTACTGGGACAAAGATCTTAATAATCTTCTTCCCAGCTCCCCTGCTTCGTTGGCCAGTCATCCTTAGTTACAAAACCAGGGCAGATAATCACCTTCAGAGCTGGCTACATACACTGTGCAGGGAGCAGCCAACCACGCTGCCAAATTTTGCAAGCCTGGAATGCATTCCCATAAAGCTTGTTCTGAGAAACTCGGGCCTGATTTCCACATGACTGAACTCCGGAGTCCGCTTGAATGTGCATCCCAGCTGTCGGAAGCGTGGGGCCTGCAGCGGGCTGTTCCCTCCCACAGCGGTCCCTTTCTCCTTCCTTTCCTTACCACCTATACAGGGTAGGCATCTTCTGCCACGCATCACTGTTGAGGACAGTGGGCTCAGCACACACCAGAGCTACTCGGCTGCGACAGCAGCTTAGGGAGGGGCAGGGATACCCCAAAGAGATGAGACCCTGGGATCAGGACACAGGTCCTTGACAATACTACTACCGAAGAGTCTGTATTTCTCATTAAGACTCTTCTTTTTCGTCTCTTCCCAGAATCGGTACCACGTCTTCACTCACTCTTAGCTGGTAAACTGAGTCACCAATATTCAAGCCACTAGTAAATGTAGATGTTTCTCAGCCTGGGATACAGTTAGGGCCCCATAAACCTATCATGGGTTGGAAAAAAAAAAGTCAAATTGTGTTTATTGCCTCAGACTGCTGAATGTTATATAACCTAACAGCACAGTTCAATAACACAATGCTGGTTATTTAACCTTTGCGAGCCCATGGCTGGCCAGGAACTGCCATAGCCTGTATCAAGAGAATATCCTGCATTTCACAAGCCCAAGGAAAGATCAAGATTCCAAAGTCTGTGTCGCTTCTACTGATTTCTTTATTGCTTTTATAGTGTCACAGAGTTGACAGCTGATTACAATCATCGCAAATTAGGGATCATCTATGTCTTGCTTTTTAATATCTTCACATCTAACTTGACTGAAGAGAGAGAATCCCTTCTGTGGAGAGGAGGAGTTGAGCTGTTGTGTTACATGTGAACCAGGCAGGGACATAGTTGACACATAGTTGATACTCCAAAGGTTACTTTCTGTGCTTACAAGGAGGCCCCCCCACCCCGCAACCTGGTCTGTGAGACACAGACTCACTGTACTTCCTGTCTCTCATTTGAGTGGGTAGTTCATCTGTCCCCCAGAGAGGCCCGCCTCATTTTCCTCTGCTAGGTGAGATTTCCCCTTCGGAGAGCAGCCAGGATTCCGTCAGCACCAGGCAGCGCCTGTGTGGAAGCAGTTTTCTCTGCTTACTCTTTGCAGCAATGCTCAGTATCTGTGCTCAGGCTCTGTATAGCTGCCAATGTTTGAGAACCGGGAATCCCAGGAAGCCTCCACTCCCACCCTCTCGTGTGTCAATGAGAAGTTGGGAGTGCAGCTGAGCTCGCCGCCCCAACCCATCCCACTTTGGTCCTTCCTACCTCACTGCCCTCCCCCCATCCCTACCTCCCTCCCGCACTTGGGGGATCTTGACAGGGTGCATCTGTTCCTGTATCCTCTGAAGGTGACGAGGTGATCACGCTAAACATGATTAAGAGCGCCCCCGTGGGCCCTGTGGCCGGAGGGATCATGGGCTGTATCATGGTACTGGTCCTTGCCGTGTATGCTTACCGCCACCAGATCCATCGCCGCAGCCACCAGCACATGTCTCCTCTTGCAGCTCAAGGTGAGTGCAGAGAGCCTCTTCTAGGTGGTCCAGCCTCTTCAACTGTAAGGGCAGCGTGACATCTGCAGTCCCCCAAAGCCTGATGCCTTCTTCAGTGCCTAAACTCTGCATGCCCTATTTTGACTACCCAGAAAGTCCTAGGTTCTTTCTAGATGCTACCTACATCCTCATCCCTACCCCACTCCGTGGCCTACTTCTACCGTAAGCTGAGCTGGGGAACTGGGGTGCTGACAGAGACTGTGTCAACATGCTCCCTTGCAGGTCTGAACCCAAGCAAATCAGGGACACCCCCCCCCCGATCTGTATGGTCAAGAATATCAATTAGTTCTATTGCGTCCCTCCCTGTACAGAGTAAGAATGATCACATTTGAATAATCTGATCTTTTGAAACAAGATCCATCATCAAAGCCCGCTATGAAAGAGTTCGTCTGTAGCCATGGCTTAGTTGCCAGCGTTTTAAGTCTGCCATCTCTACTCAAAACCCCTCCCCACCCTCTCCGAAGTCCCCAGAGATGTGTTAGCCTGGCCTTTATGAAAGTGAACTCAACTCACAATCATTGTGGCCACTCAACTCAGCTTGCAGCACTAGTGACAAATTGGTGTTCGATGTTGCTATGACAACAACCCTGACAGGGCATGGTAACAGGGGTACCGCCCACACCTGTCTTAGGTGAGGGCAGCTGGCGTCCAGTGTTGCCTAGCACCTGACCGTCCTGTAGCGTTTTTACACACAAGCCAGTGATGGTTTGGACCCCACTTCTGCTTAAGTCCTTTGGTAGAGGATTAAAGATGAGTTGACCTCCATCAGTTTCATTTCCGTCTTCAGAACTCAATTCTAGGGGTTGCTCGTTTTTATTCTCTTGTTCTTCCATCCGTCTCTTACTAGAAAGATGTAACAGACAGGGGCATCCATTCATTCTCTCGTAAGCTCACTATTGTTTTTCTTTGAGAGAGAGAGAGAGAGGGGGGGGGGGGGAGAAAGAGAGCGAGCGCCTGGGAATAGACCCCAGCACATTCGAGGCGAGCATCCTACCATACTTCTCTATCCATCCCCCCACTCCCCCCGACACACACCTTGAACTCACTCTTGATGGAATGCTGTCACCTGGCCGTCAAACCTGTGCTCGGCAGGATATTAAAGCCAGTGATTTTGTTTGATTAAATAGTCATGTTTCTCTCTTTCTAATGATGGACAGAAATGTCAGTGCGTATGTCCAACCTGGAGAATGACAGAGATGAAAGGGACGATGACAGCCACGAAGACAGGGGCATCAGTGAGTATCTGCCGCCTCCTGCAGCTTGTGTCAGCGGGAGGCTAATCCAAAATAAATATTCTTTCTTATGTCCTTTTGGCTTGTATTAAAATTTAAGAAGCTTTGACATGGTGGGGTTTTTTTTTTCCCCTCCCTCTTCCTTAGGAATAAGTGTGGCTCTCTGCTTTGTTTCAGAATACCTCAGAAGCCTTTTTTGATGTGATCTTTTGCATTTGCTCTGGCCTAAAGCCCCCCTTCTCATTACTTCTCCAACGTGGTGTTTTAGAAAGGGAAGTTTCTTTGAATAGGTTTTTTTCTATGGTCCCTTAATTAGTATACACAACTCGGGGTAAGGGAAACGTGCTTCCTTTATAAAGAGAGACTTCTGTCATCCAGCCCCCTTGGCATTTAGCTGCCTAACCCTCGGCCTGCATCAGCAGGCTGGAGATGGGTGGCTAAGTGCCCTCCCCCCCCCCCACCGGAGAGCTCCAAACCAGCTCCCCTCATCCTTAAAATTCTTATAAAATTCTCTGTTCTAACTCTTCAAAGAATAACTCCTCCAGCATGTGAGCGAGCGTGCTCAGAGCAAAGGGGTGGAAACAGTGAGGGTACTGACCCAAGAGTGACGCTAACTGTCCTTGGCTTCCCATAGTCAGCAACACTCGGTTCATCGCTGCGGTCATGGAGCGACACGCACACAGTCCAGAAAGGAGACGACGCTACTGGGGCCGCTCGGGGACTGAAAGTGATCACGGTAAGGCCTGGTCCTCTGTGCTAGAAGCCCTCTCCCCCCTCCCCCTCCCCGGGAGCTTGGGCTACTCCTGTGGGGGGCTGGAGCGCACTCTTTCTCTCCCTTTCTCCAGTTCAGTACTTACTTATTTTGACATAGTCTCCCTGAAGGATGCACTCGAGCATGGCATTGAGGAAACCGCATAGGGAGTTTTCTCGCGTCCCAATACTCCAGGCTCAAGCTAGATGGCCCTGGCCACACAAACTGCTTTCAAGTTTTTCTCCATAAAGCAGGTGGGGGTTGGTGAGATAGCTCAATGGGTAGAGACTCTTGCATCCAAGCCTGGTGACTTAAGTTTCATCCATGGGACCCATGTGGTGGGAGAGGAAGAAGCTGATTCCCACAAGTTACCCTCTGGTCTCCACACATCACAGTGCACAAGCACACACACACACACACACACACACACACACACATACACACACGTGTAATTTTTTTTTTTTTTTTTTTTTTTTTTTTTTTTTTTTTTTTTTTTTTTTTTTTTTTTTTGGTTTTTCGAGACAGGGTTTCTACGTGTAATTTTTTTAAAGTGTGTTTTTGACCCTTTTGCATAGCTGTGACCAAATACCTGACAAAGCAGCTTCAGGGAGGAATTATTCCTTTTGGCTCCTAGTTTAAGAGGGTTCAGTTTGTCAGGCGGCGGCGGCACACACTTTTAATCCCAGCCTTTGAGAGGCAAAGCAGGCAGACCTCGGAGTTCAAGACCAGCCTGATCTACAGAGCAGTTTCCAGGATGGCCAGGGTTACATGGAGAAACCTTGTCTCAACAACAACAACAAAAGATTTCAATTGGGTTGCTAGTTAGTTGAGCTGGTATCTTGAGGGTAAAACATAGTGGCAAGGACATGTGGAAGAGGACAGCTGTGACCATCATGGCCAGGGGCAGGTGAGGTGAAGGGGGAACATATAAATGAAGAACCAATCACCACTGGCCCACTTCCTTCAGCCAAGGCCCAACTCCCAGACTTTCCAGAACTTTCCAAAATAGTGTTATTAAGGGACCAAGTACTCAAAACGTGAGGGTGTGGGGAACATTTCAAAATCATACTGTCACTAAAGGGTCATACTTGGGGCATGGAACCCCCATGTGTTTTAGGCTCTAATGTTGCTAGTGGGCCAGTGTCAGCATCGTCAACATATTTTCTTGGATCAGAGACAAACTGTCCTCTGTCCTCAGCTCTGTCCTCCCCCATGACTGCCAGGCTCAAAAGCTTTGATGAAGAAACCTTTGCAACCGAGCCTTGGAAGGACGACTAAGAAAAGAATGAGCGTGTACAAAGTTGTCGGTTTACATTAATTGCAGGAAAAGTCAAGACTGAGGGGGTATGAAGTACCAAGCAAATCCATGTCCTAGGAAGTCCCATGTCCTGTCCCAAAGACCAGCCACACCATAGAGCCTCTCACGTTCTTGATGTCTCTCTCATTGCTTGTCATAAGGAACAGTAGATAAGTCCTGGTCTGAGATCATCACCGCCAGTGTTACTCAAAAACAGAGCCAGAGTGAAAGAATGTTTCATTTTTGAAGCTTGCTGTCTAGTTTCCACAGAGCTGAGTCTTTGTATATGCCTAGATAATTATTTAAACTTTTTTTTCTCCCCCTCGGCTTTTCCCACACCTATCCTGAAAGAAAAAAAAAAAAATGCCTTCAAACAGTGTTTCTATTTGTATGCAAAAAGCACAGGAACTGACATCCCTCCGAGCAACGGGCATCCCTCTGACCCCACCACAGGGATGCAGTCTCCCATTGGAAAACGTGAGATGCTGCAGCCCAGCCTGGTAAACCAGGGACCTTGGATTGGGCTCTGAATGACCTTGTTCCCACCAACTAAATAGAAGCTCCAAGTTTCTATGGAGAACTGAAGCAGAACTTAAATTTTTCAGTTTCTTGGCTTCCTGCCTCTTCTACACCTCCCCCCCTACACCCCCCAAATAATCCTTTGAACCTGTGTAAGTTCTTCTGCTTGGCAAGTCTGCGCCTTCTCTTTTGAATACTAACACAGGTTTGAGGCTACTCAAGTTCAGCAGAAATAATTTCTTATTCAGCGGAAACGCTGAATCTCAGCTCTCCCTCTCTTGTAGCATCCATACCAAATTAGAATCTGGAGTGACAAAATGTTCCCCAGCTTCTTCCCCTGTCTTACTGAGATGGTGTCTGAAGCCCCAGCTTAGATAAAGCGGAGAGGATGAGTACCTGAAGCCAGGAACGTGGCAAGGCTCACTGTCTCTCTTTTCTCTCACTAATTGGATCCCTATTATCCCCGAGGAATAAAAAAAAAAAAAAGTTTCTCATGCAGACAGAATAAACCACTAGAGGAAGAGGGTGTTGAGAGTCCCCATAGCCCAAATACATCATTAAATCAACGGAGCCTAGCTGTAGGCTGTTGTATTCCTGAACCAATACAGCAGGTCACTAAGAAAAAAGTGACCCATCAGTTGAATGACCCTGTTATGCCAGCAGGATAAAATCTACATGTGCGTTAAGGAGGAAATAGAATCGATTGTTTTGTCAACTTGGTTCTGAATGATATTCTCCTGTGTCATGCTTGTACTGTCGTGTGTGGGGCACTGGGGGTGGGGGTGGGGGTGAGCAAGAGGAACCCCCTCAAGACAGCAACACGTTCACTTTAGAGTCCACCACCTCTTTTGTTTTTACAACAAGCTGCTTAGAGTTTAGTGAGATGTTTTAGTCCTTAAAGTAGAATAGCCAGGTGTGGGAGCACACACCTCTAATCCCGGCACTTGGCATGCAAAAGCAGGTGGATCTCTCTAAAGTATAGGGTAAGCTGATCTATACAGCAAGTTCCAGGCCAGCCAATGTTACATAACGACACTCTGCCCCCCCCCCCAAAAAAAAATACGTAACTGAATACTAGGATCCAGTTTTTCTACCTGGTAAAGTTCTCATGAAGGTTAAAGGGGAGAACGTGGTAGGCGCTCGGGCTCAGGCTGACCCTATGGGTGTTGTCCTCCCTGGTTATGTTCTAGGGGAACCCAGAAATGCAGGCACGTGTTCATGAGACCCAGGTGGAATGAGACAGATTTCTGGAGTGAACAAAGGGGGCAGGGAAAGTAGTTCGTGTTCCAAGGAAGGGCTGAGCGGGTGAGGCGGTAGTACCGGGGTTCTGGGTTGTGCTATGCGTACATGTGCAAGTGTGTGTGCAGATGCACACGTGTGTGCATATGAGTGACTAGTAAAAGCCTAGGCCCCTGGGAAGCTGCATAGTGACGTTCCTAGAGATAAAAACTGCTGTTACTAAACTTGGAGGCCCAAGGCTGCTTATTGATTTAGGAATAGCTCGCAAGGTCGTGTTTTAAAATATAACAAAAGTGGTTTTCCTTTGCTGCTGGGAATCAAAACCAGGATCTGATGTGTGCTAGGCAAGAACTCTGTCTTGCAAACACCCCAGCCACACTTTTTTCAATAGTCTAAGACAATTTAAAGTGGTTTTTTTTTTTTCAGCAAAAGGTAAGCCTCACAGGTTGAGAGACTAAATACCTTTGTAGCCGTGTGTCTGCTTTGTCTCTTTTTTCTCTAGAAAATAGCATGTTCTGTCTAATATTCACTGGCTTATTTTTAAGTTTAAAAATGCCAGCATATGTTTATTTGCTCCTTGTGAGTTTATATTGCAGTTACGTCCTCATTAGAAACTTTACAGCCACATTTAGACTGATATGTTTGCATATATGTATATAGCAAGCAACATTTTCTTTTTGAAAACGGGGTTTCTTCCTCATCCTTGGCAATTACAAGGAACCTTTTTTAAGACAAATGAACAAAAACCTAATCAAAAGCAGACCGTATCCTGGAGACACTCTCCTACAGTTACTCTTTGTGACCACAAGATGGCGCATGAGCCCCTGGAGGAGCCTAGCTGTCTCACAAATAGTTTCTCAGGAACCATAGACTGTAAACACATAAACAGAATGCCAAAGTACAGAAGCCCAATTTGGGGCTTCTGTTCCTTATGGGTGCCTGGCCTCATTCCTAAAACAAGTGTCTTACTTGAAGTTATCTTCGTAAATGCTTTTCAGCATAGGCTTACAAGTGCTGCCAGAGGTCCTTTGTATTTAAATAGCATTTCTACTGTGCTCCGTGGCCAGGGATCCTGTCCGTCCTCATGATTCCTCCCAGCTCTCGGTGCTGAGCACAACTGCCTTGCACCAGACACATGGTTTGTTTGTTTAATGAGAAAGTGTCTGTGGCCTGGGGAAAGGGATTCGTGGTTTGCAAAGCCAGGGGCACCTGAGTTTCCATACCCAGAACCCCCACTAAGCCAGGTACATTAGCCCGGTCTGTAAGACCAGAGTCCCTGGGATGAGGTAGGAGATGAAGACAGCAGATTCCCTGGGGAGCTTGTGTGAGGGCCAGCCTGATGTCCACAGCAGCAAACAAGAGACCCTGCCTCTAGCAAAGTGGGCAGCAAGGACGGACACTGGCGATTGTCCTTTGACCTCTATACAAGCATGCCCACACTCACACTCCTACCACACACACCCATAAGAAAGACTTGCAAAGAAAGAAAAGAGAACACGTTTATTCCACCTGCTTCTCTACACCTCGCTGGCCCCTTGGGATTTCCACTCCCATGCTAGAAAATAGGCAGTGTAGCGTGAAGGGTGATAGCGCCTGTGTTGGTTGTTGGTTGTTGGTCGTTTGCAGAGAGTTAGAGGAGTCGTTTCAGAGAGTGAAGCTGCGTTTTGGCTCACGGTTTCATGAGTCTCTGTTCGTGTTTGGCTGGCCATGTTATTTCTGGGCCGTGGCAAGGCAGACCGTGATGGTTGAGGACGGGGTGGTGTGAGGTTGCCTCCTCGCGGTGCCCAGCGAGGTGCAGCTTTCCAGGACAAGCCTCCAGTCACATGCTTCCTCTACTAGACCCCACTGCCTCCATTCCACCCCCTCCCTCTGATGCTGCAAGGTTTGAATCTGTCAAGGGATTGATCCACTAATGAGGGTGAAGCCATCTTGAAGTCCCCTTCCCGAAGCACGGCAGACGATCTCCAAGCCCCCAACACAGGAGCCTTTTCGGATCCAGACGCAATGGTATCACAATGAGGCAAATAATTACAGAGTATCACTAGACGCTGGAAACCACTGGGTCGGGAAAATTGGATTTCCAAGTCTTCCTAATTATATGAGACATGACATGCAAAGCCACAGGTAACAGAAAACTCAGTGATGCCAGTACTTGGGGGAATTACAGCGTGACTAGTGTTTGGAAGCTCACTTGCTTGTTTTTATAGTTTGGGGAATTGACCCCAAGGCATCTTACATGCTAGGCAAGTGGTCTCCCCCTGAGGGAACCCTTTTTCAGTTTTTATTTTGAAACAGGATCTAAGCTGCTCTTGTTGGCCTTGACTTTGTTCTATAGTTCAGCTAGCTTGAACCGGCAATCTTCCTGCCTCATTTACAGGCCAGTACCTACGGACCTGGCTGGTTTTGCTATGAAGAGCCCCCTCTATGTGAGACATTGTGCTCAATGTTAGGAGTGCAAAGGCAGCAAATAAGGAAGAGTTGGCTAGTCAGACAAGGTGGTGAACCTCTCTTAACCCCGGCAAAGCGGAGCAGGACAATCTCAAGTTTGAAGCAAGCCTGGGCTATTTAGTGAGTTTCAGGCTAGCCTGGGCTATGTAGTAAGACCCTTTCATCCATCCCCCAAACTGTCAGTGGATCTCTGACCAGAGCCAGCCATTCATAGGGAGCCTGTGCACCTGTGGTCTACTCTAGCATGTGTTCTGTGCTTGGGCTTTGCCTCTCCACTTCCCGCTTGTCTGCTCTCAGGTCCCTGCTAACACACATCCAAGCCACATCATGGAGGCATCGCTTCCCGGCACCATACCTCTGGGGCTGCTCTCCTGTTTGCATATACCGCCTTTATCAAACTCTGTTGTTTTGCTTTCCGAGACAGGGTTTCTCTGTGTAGCCTTGGCTGTCCTGGAGCTCACTCTGTAGACCAGGCTGGCCTCCAACTCAGACCCACCTGCCTCTGCTTACAGAGTACTGGGGTTAAAAGTGTGTGCCGCCACCACCTGGCTACACTTGACCAAACTCGTGTTCACCCGGCAACGCCCGAGTGGACGTGTGATGACCTCCTCATTCCTTTAGCCAGAATGAGTTAGTCCTCCTTCTGGGCTTCAGCTGAACCTCAGCTCTAGTTCTCACTACTGTCTACCCTCAATTTTAGTCATTAACGGAGGGAAACAAGGCGATTTGATTTGTCACCTCACCCCCCACCCCAACCCCATACAGTCCACGGTAAAAGAGTGATCTAGCGCCCTGGGTTCTCGCTTGTCTCAAACACTGGCTTGTTAGCTCCGCTAGGACCAGGGTTTTGTACCTCTGGAGCCTAGCAGAGCGGCTTGTACCTAGGAGGCACCTACTATATATTCTTTGCTTTGAACCTGCTGTTAAATAATCCTTCGGTTGGGTTGTTTTGCTGGGGACATAGATTGCCTTTCTCACTTCTGCACGGAGCATACCTTTCTAACCATACACTGTTCCTGCTCGGCTGAATGCAAGCATATCAATTTTTCAGTCCCAAATGTGACTAGTGCTTACCCATGGATGAGGGCTGATTGACAGTGAGGAGCAAGGAAGCTATTCATGAGCTGTCACTTCTCAAAACGTTTAGAAGACATGGGGTTTTTTGGTGGTTTTTTTTTTTCTTGCAATATTTAAAAATATGCCAAGGTTCTTAGAGAGATATCCTTTGATCAACTAGGGTATTTGCTTTTGAAACATGTATTCCTTAGGATGCTGAAAGGAATCAATGTTTAAACACTGCGGGCCAGCTTCCACAGAGAGGAGTGGATTCCTTTCTAGTTGCTCTGGGTTAGATGGGAATTGGATGTTTCATTGAGCCCTAGAACCTTAGACGAGGTTCCCTTCTCTGGCTGCCTCCCTTCTGCAGTGGGGATTAAGAAAGAGCCGGTTAGACAGGAATCACTGACCTGTGTTTTGCCGTCGATGTCGGTGCTGGTGATAATAAGTTGGATCCTCACTGACATCCCATAATGATAGCGAATTGGACCTTCACTGACACTCCATGGTGATAGCGGATTGGACCTTCACTGACACTCCATGGTGATAGCGGATTGGACCCTTACTGACATCCCATAATAATAATGTGTTAGACCCTCCCTGACATGCCATGAGCATTTCGCCCTTCAGTATCACCCGCTAGCCCAACCAGCGTGCATCTTATTCACACCCCCTGAAGCTGCCCATCGCCTGCTTTAGTGGTTTGTATGATGCAGAGGAAATTACCATTGTAGTCTTTAGGAGCGTAGGAAAATGAACCAACCCCAGGACGCCAAGATGGGTACCTACATATAATGGGGTCTGTGGGGTGATTTCACCGTGGGGCAGTCACTGGCCAGGGGGTTTGGGGTGGAGCGATGACTCTTGTTCGTTTCCCCCAGCTTTCTCGGTTATTTAACATGGTTGTGTATATGTGATCAATTGTTTTTAGAAAAATACAAACCAACCCTGGTTTCCTCTAGATCGCCTTCAAATTAAAATACCTCAGCATCCGCTGGTCAACATCTGGTCACGTGCAGATTTGGGCACCTAAGTGTCCCTAGCACCGGAGTACACCCCAGCCTCCTAGTCGGTCTGCTCTGTGTCCTGAGGCTATGCTGTTCCTTTCCTAGGTTACAGCACCATGAGCCCGCAGGAAGACAGCGAGAACCCTCCCTGCAACAACGACCCCTTGTCAGCAGGGGTGGATGTAGGCAACCATGACGAGGACTTGGACCTGGACACCCCACCTCAGACTGCAGCCCTCCTGAGTCACAAGTTCTACCACTACCGCTCCCAACATCCCACCCTCCATCACAGCCACCACCTTCAGGCCGCCGTGACAGTGCACACCGTGGATGCCGAGTGCTAACGGGTCCCCTCACCTCCCCAAGCAGAAGGGCACCGGGTGGTGCGGAGTGCTCCGAGAAGAAATGAGCCGGTGTAAAGCCCTGCCACACAAGACACCCTGAGTGTCTGTGCTTTGTCCCGGGCGGTTTGCTGCCCCCTGGGGGCGTGTTTAAACTGAAACCGCCTAGTCCCTGAGAAGCTGAGGCCGGTTCTGAAACGGAGGGGGTGGGGTCTGCTGATGAACCGACCCAATGGAGCTCCAACAGAGACACTTGTAAAGGAAACTGAGTCAGGGGAATGTTCCCAGCACCAGAAGCACTCGACCCCTGACCTGGAAGAGAGCTGGAGCCAATGGCGGGAATGGCGGGACGCAGCACACCAGAGCCTCCAACTGCTGGCAGACACTCCTGTTTCCCAGCGGTGCCTGGACGCCACCGTTATTGTACTGAACTCACCTTGAGCTCTAAATGATGCATCTCAAGATTTCTAAGTAAAGGATTATTTTTCTACTATTTATTGAACTTTCAAACTTGGGGGGGAAAGGAACCGAGAGGTTCTCGGCCATACCCCTGGCTGTTGTGTGTGATGACGTGGTTCTTTGATTAAGAAGTTGTGTTTCTTATTTAACTGGTGATCTTCCCACCACCCTGATCCACAAAAAAAGAAAGGAAGGAAGGAAGGAAGAAGGAAGCAATCTTTCTTTGGCTTGTTACATCACTTTGCTGAAATATGTCATCTGTGATAGTATTCCCTTTCTGGAGGGGCAATGATCCAAGATGGTCTCAAAGAAATGTCATTCCCTTTAGAATTATTTCCACCTCCCATATATAAGGTTTTCCTTAGGTTTCTACGAAATCTAGTATTACAGCCTTAGCCTTTCAGTTTAGGGAGGCTTGGGTTTATTCGCTTTGTTTAAAGACTATAAATTTTAAAATGTCTCGTTTTTTTACTCTGAGAATATTAAACAGATAACGGAAGACATTTTGAAATTGTTAACTTGTGATTCTTAAAAGATTTCCTTTGAAATCGTAGCTCAAAGCCTCTGCCACTGAGTCCACCAAACCGCTTTTGACTTCTCCGGGGATTCAGCACATGGCTGCTTTGGCGTGGGGCATTGTGATTTGAAAGTAGCGTTCTAATTACAGTGGTGTATTTTAGATTCACGCTTTGTGATTCCAATATGTTATGAAGACATTCTTTGCACCGTGTGTGTGGTAAATCTCCGTTTATATGTAGTTGGAAAAATTCACCAAACAATGTTTTAATAATAGGGTATCATGATATACTGTAAAGAATAAAATAAAAATTGGGTCCTCGGCACTACAGGAAGTAAACTCTATATGTGCTACCCAGAAACCCCTTCATACTGTGTATAAAATTGCAGTCTAGTGAAATAAACTGTATGCAATGAACGGGTGAGCGGCTCCTGTTACTTGATGGGCTGGCTCTCACCATGTGACCTAGACATCCTTTCTGTGCTTCGAACAGCTTCAGGCCTCTTGACCATCTCAAACACACAAAGAAAAGTGAGGGTATTAATAGGCTAAATAAAATAAAGAACAAACGGTTAAAAATAAGTAAGACTACCAAGCCTGGTGTTTTAGGCTTTTCAAGCTAAACTCAGCAGGGGGGGTTAATTGTTTTGGGGCAGCCTGGGCTACATAGTGAGACTGTGTCTCAAAAAGCCAACGAATAAATAAAAGTGTATATATCTCCCCCTTCCTACACAGTCAGATCCATTTCCTTAGTGTAAGATGGTCAACTCTGTCTTGCTGAGATTGCGTGGGTTTCTTGTCTTCCCTGAAAAGACCCCTTCTCCGAGGGAGTCTAGTTTTTCTGTGATAGTGAGACTCTCTGTTAAGAAACCGGCTTCTCTGAGCTGGAGAGATGGCTCAGTGGTTAAAAGTACCTGCTCCTCTTCCAGAGGACCCAAATTCATTTCCTACCATACATGTTAGGTGGCTCACACCGCTTGTAAGTCCAGCTCAAGAGGTTCTAACATCCCAGTACCTGCACACTCATAGCCTATAGTCACACAGACACACCACGCACAATCAAAATTCAAAATCAATCTTTTTTTAAAAACTAGCTTCCCAACTGAGGAGGGGGAAAGGTCCGGAACAGAAAGATGGTGTCTCCAAGGAAGATGCTGTCATAAGATTGTCGTTTGGTGGGGATGGGGCCATTGAAGGGAGCTTCACAGCTTCCCCATAAGGTCTCAAAGTTCAATCCACTGAAGTTCGCCAACTATTTTATTAGGGTTACTTACAGTTCATGGGTAACAGGTCACAGGCAACATGGGAAGGTCTCTACCCAGCATGAATGATGTCCTCCTGGTAGCTTTGTAGATAGATGGAGGCCTCTTCCTGAATTCAGTCTTCCCTAACTTATATACTCCAACCGCTCCCAAGACCCCCAGACCACATCCAGTTAGACAGAATCG
Source organism: Microtus oregoni (assembly GCF_018167655.1). NCBI lineage: Eukaryota > Metazoa > Chordata > Mammalia > Rodentia > Cricetidae > Microtus > Microtus oregoni. The sequence continues at coordinate 22,163 of NW_024545072.1, forward strand.
CATGCAGTCACTGAGCGGGTGGGTGGACACTCAGTATTTTCCTGAGGGAAGGGCAACACAGTTGACAAGCTCAGCTGTGATGATCTTTTGCAAGCAGAGCTGGGCGAGTTCCTGAGGATGCTACGTGCCCAGCTCAGAGGATAGATCTAGACAATGGGTGCCCAAAGCTAAGAACTGAAACCAATTAGTACAGTCCACTCAAACACAACAGCAAGTCAGACATCATGGTGGCATACACTCGGACTTCCAGCCCTGGGGAAAGACAGGAGGATTGTAAATTCAAGATCAGTGTATGCCATGTAAGACTATTTCAAAAAAAAAAAGACATTAATGGAAATTATTTTGTATCTTTTGCAGAAAGATTGCCCTGAAGTCAGGGCTGAAGTAATTGAATGTTTATAACCCGAGCAAGAGACCATCACAGGGGTTAGCTTTGAGTTTTTAGTTGGTTGGTTTTTTGCTACTGTTTTGTTTGTTTGCTTGCCGGTTTAGGTTTATTTTATTTTATATGTGTGAGTGTTTTAAACTCATATATGACGAGGGCCCACGGAGGTCAGAAGAGGGTGTCAGATCCCCTGGACCTGGAGTGACACGAGGTTGTGAGCAGAATTTGGGTGCTGGGAACCAAACCCAGGTCTTCAGCAAGAGTCCTTAATCTCTGCACCATTTCTCCAGCCCCTGTGGCTGAGTTTTACAGGTCCCATACAGACTGATGATCCCCAAGCAGTGTGTGTGACATCGTTCATCCATGTGGTGGCGGTGAGTGATGTTCACATTGTTTAGAAAGAAAACCGTGGTGTTGGAAACATTGTCATAGCCAATGGCAGTTCCTTAGGCTCCTCGGACACCACCGTGGCTTTCACAGAAGGTGTCTAGAAACCCCAAACGTTCTCACCAGTCCATTCACCGGGACTCCTGCGCCTGTACCCAGCCCTTTCCAGTGAACAGCATCAGTAGCTCAGAATATTCCAGGTCACTTGATGCAGGAAGAAACTTCCAGGCTGAGACTGACATCCAGCAGGGCCCAGACTCAGTGGTCCCCTGAGAATATGCCCATAGGTCTGCCAGATAATCTTGAATGAATAATTTTTGATAAGTTTTAGAAGTGTTTGAGCCTGACCATTTGCCTTCCATTGCTTCATTTGACTTGGAGAATCAGCTAGACCTCACTAATACATTTACTAGATAACCATCCAATTCCCCTCGCACCAACTTCTATTGCCACCCAGTGACTGACACGTGGCAAGCCTGGAGGACTGGCTTCCTCCCGTAGCAGTGACGACTCCAGTGATTTTGTGAAAATGTACATCTGGGGGAATCATCATATTCTTAACCATGCCGGCCAAGTCACTCTGTGTCTTTTTGGTCTGAACAAAGGTATGCGGATTTTCCAGGCTGGAGTAGAATGCTTTAAAAGATTGTTTTCTAAGATCCCTTTAAAAGAGCGTTCCGTTGAAAGCTCCTCATAACTGTATATGATGGTCTGTTTAGTAACTAACACGTATGTCTACGTGCACATGGATTGAGATCCTGCAGCCTTTTTGGGTTTTCTTGTTTGTTTTTTTCCAACCTCTATCAATTCAGAATTGCTCATTGGGGTATCATACTTATTATCTGATCCTTCAATTCAGTGTTTCTCAGTTTTTATTCATGAGTGCTCCCTTCCCTAAAAGAGACTTAATTTTGCTCCAATTCTCCTTAAGAAATGAGAGGAGATGCGCTTTATTGGCTAGAGTCACACTTTGGGGGTAACAGAAACCACTGTAACATCTGATCTCCATTTGATCCCCGCGGAAGCCTTTGTGGGCAGTGTCTTCCCCACTGAGCATATGAACCCTAAATAAAGGCACCCCCACCCTGACCCCAGCGCCTCTGTCAGCAATGCTACCCAACCTCCTCTGAGCTGCCCTGGGCCTCCTCTCCTAGCTCCCCTGACAGCACTGAATGGGAAGCAGGGTGGCCTGAAAGTTAATCCCAGCATCTCTGATCCCAGGCTTAAATCTGCAGAGTCTCTGATTAAAGCAGGCCGCTCTCACGTTGTTTCTCTCCTTTTGTGAGACCAGGTCACCAGGCTTGGTTCAGGGCCTCCTATTTACACATCAGAAGCAAGCACACAGCGATGAACCACAAGCACAACCCTTTCCTCCATATCTGGAGCAGGGAAATGGGTGAGGCCGGCTGCCCAATGCCTACCCCATCCCCCTCTTCAGTGTGATTCCGTTATTATTCCAGGACTTCAGGCTTGGCTTTAGATTTCTTATCTGGCCTACAAAATGTTAGCAACTCCCCACCCCCCAACTTATTTAATCAGAAGCCTAGTGGTGGCCTAGGAAGGTGTGCTGGGACCTCATCCAGTCTCACAAGACTGGTCTTGGGGATGTCTGTCTCAGAGCGATGTGAAGTTAAAGGTGGCATCTATGCCTACCGACTGCCATCCTGTCCATGTTCACATCCTCGGCCTCAGGGTGGTACTGATCTGTGGGTAGTGGGGGCAGGAGAAAGAAAACACAGGGCACACAAACTGCTGCTTCAACCAGCTTATGGGAGACAGAAGGCCGTATTATTTGAGACTGTTTAAATTGGACTTTTAGCAACTGCACTTGAAAGCATCTAATAAAGACATTTGAACAAACAAATACAAAACCCGAATACGGTTTCAGTTAGGGCTGCTTGTTATGAAGTAAAAGAAGGGGATGCGGGGAAGGAATCTGCTTTGGGGTTGATGCTCACAGAAAATGGCCCGATGTGACGTCTTGGAGGTGGCTACCTGCCGACTGAGAGTCATGTGGGGTGCAGGAATGGTGGGGAAGGCGAGCTTTTCAGGGTGGTAGGATGCAGAGCAGGCCGGGACCCGAGTGAGGCAGGGCCTCTGAAGCTAAAGCTTACTTACTCAGCAAAGGGTGGTAGGGTATGATGAGGAAGAAAGGAGGTCCTGGGCGCTATAGCGAGAAAATGTGTCAGATAGTTTAAAAGGGAGGGGATGGGGAGAGGTTACAGTCGGAATGTGGGTGTGTGTATGTGTGTGTGTGTATCTGTATGTATATGCTTATGTGTGTGTGTGTGTGCCAGTCTGAGTTGAAAGATCATAGGCTAACAAGGCTGGGAAACGTGGATAGAAAACTGTTGCAGAGGTCTATGTGAACACAAGACAATGGCAGTGAAGACGGAGGAACACAGGCAGGGGACAGTGACACACTCAGGCTTGGTCAGGAGAATCACAAGGTTGAAGACTATTTCAGAATTTTTTTTCAAAGAGCACAGTGGAGGATATGTCATGGAAGCAGAAACCCCAAACGTTCCTGCCTTGAACAACTGCGTGACACACGCTGTTGCCTTCTGCTCTGGGGAGACAAGGACAGAACCAGTGTGAAGAGGAGGGTGAAGAACGAGAAATGAGTCGGTGTTCGACGGTACGGTCAGTAAGGTGACTGGAGCTGACCTGTGCCCTGGACGGCTCTCCCAGTAGCCGTAACTGAACGAAACATTGGTTGGCACACGGAACACTTGCTTTGTGGTGAGCAGTGTGGGCGTGGTCTTTCCACCGAGTTTATTGCAGTTCAGTCAACACGACGCATACGACGCATGTACTTTCAGGGCTGCTGCTGCTGCCCTGACTCCCCTGGTACCCTGCTCTGCAGAGTCATTCTGACCACCCACCCTCTCCGCGCTCCTCCCGTCACCCACGCGGCCCTCACATGCTTCAGCTGCCCTAGAGGCCGATGCCCCGACTCTCACGGTGTGAAGTATGTCTTTGCTTCCGTTTCAACATATTTGTAATGTTCTCTTCTACTCGTAAAGACCGTAATCACTTCCCTACCCCCAGTGTGGGCCAGGTTTCTTAGCAGCTCTACTTGCCTAGCCCATGCCTGAAAGGGCACTCTGATCCCTCCCCCCTTGGTCTTCTGAAGATCTTACTTGAACCCCAGTTGTTGTTTACCTCATCCTGATGGATGCAGTCACATGGGAACTGTCCTGTAATCCAGCTGGACTCCAGCTTTTCGGTTGTTTTTTTTTTGTTTGTTTGTTTTTGTTTTTTTGGTTGGTTGCTTTTTTTCTGGTATGTGTGTGTGTGGTGTGCATGTGTGCTCATACATGTGGAAGCCAGAGGTTGACATCAGATATCTTTCTTGGTCCCGCTCCACCTTGTCTATGAGTCAGGGTCTCTCACTGAGTCTAGAGCATGCCAGCGTGTGCTAGTCTATATCCAGCTTGCCCGGGGATCTCCCATCTCTGACTCCCATGCTGGTGGGTGCTGGGGACCCAAACTTAGTTCCTCGTGTTTAAGCGGCAAATGCTTTCCCCACTGAGCACCCGTCCAGCCCCGGACTTCAGCCTTCTAAACCAGGCTCTTTCTTCCTTTTTTATTGCCATATTTTATTTATTCATGTGGGAAACGGGCGTATGCGTATGGTGGTGAGTGTGGAGGTCAGAGGATAACCTGTGGGAGTTGGTGCTCTCCTTCCCCATATGGGTCCCAGGAATTGAACTCAGATTTTGGGCTTGGCAGCAAGCTTCTTTAACCACTGAGCCATTTCGCTGGCCCTGACAGGCTCGCTCTTATTCTTCACAGTATGCGTTATGCAATTTGCTATCTGTGAAGAGATTTAGTGTTTTTGAAGACCCCTGGAGTGTCCACGGGAGCCATAATTATTTACAAACTGTAATAGCACACAGGGCCTGTGGCAATGAATCAGCCAGCTGACTTCTCCAAAATATATACATAGTCAGTTAGTGTGACTGCCTCTGGGTTTTGTCCCTACTGTATTGCTCTAGCCATTAGCCTGGCCTCACTACACAAATGTGTTCCCGTCTTTCTGTGTTCCTTGGCAAGATTCTATCCAGACCCACTTTCTAGTGTATCAGCTAGTTTCTATCACTATAACAAAATACCTGAGGTACCTGACTTAGAAGAAAAAAGGTTTCTATAGCACAATTCTGGGAGTCCCAATACCTAGTCAGACGTCCCTGTAGCTTCCGGCCTCTGACACAGTAATGGAGAGGGTATATAGAGCGTTGTTGCTTAGCCAAGAAACAAGAAAGAGAATGAGGATTGGGTAGAACCCCTTCAAAGCTACACCCCCAGCCACCCTGGGGCCCATGTCTCCAAGGACGTTTGTGATAGCACAGGCCCAGCTGTGTGTTGATTGACTCGCCTAGTTGCTCCACAGCTGCATCACATCTGTATAGAAGCCCCACAGCCTCACCATGATGCTCTGAAGGTAGAGAGCCAACCCGGCCGCTCTCTGCACCCTCCCGGTCACTTCCCAGTGGCACCTTATGCTGCTACCAGATTTATTTATTTATTATGTATAGAGTGTTCAATCTCTTCACCCTTCTGAGGGGTGCCATTCCTTTTTTCTTTTCTTAGATTTATCTATTGTGTATAGTGTTCTGCCTGCATGTGTCCCTGATCTCCAAAACGAGGGCACCAGATCTCATTACAGATGGTTGCAAGCCACCATGTGATTGCTGTGAATTGAACTCAGGACCTCTGGAAAAGCAGCCAGTGCTCTTAACCTCTGAGTGTCTTTCCAGCCCCTCTGAGGCCATTCTTTAAAGCCTCAGAATGACTAGGCCCTCGCCACACTTCATTCGTCAGGGACCCATGCGGCATTTCTGGTACCTGCAGGGTGTACAACACATCCTCTGCCTGCAGACCTCAGCCGGAAGCTGGAGGCTACACCATCCCTCGGGTCTCCCACATTCCCTTTTTCCCAGAAGCCCTGAGCTCCTTCCGGGCTCCTTTCCCCAACCTATGTGATACTCGACAGCCAGGTGTCCCCAAGCTTTTGTCATGATGACACATTGTCATCCACAAAGATCACATGGTAGAAACTCTCAATAGATTTTTTTGTTTGTTTGTTTGTCTTAATTCATGATGTTCAGGAAGTTTACAATGTTGTGTTGAGTGGCATCCGTAACTACTCCCAGCAGTGTGGGTGCTGCCTGAGGGCCACAAGTTGACCTAAATGGCAGGGACATTTCCCAGACAGCTTCAGTACCAGACATTCCATTGTCTCTGCCTTACTCCAAGTCAGTCATTGTCCCCGCCCCATGCTATAGCAGCCTCTGCATTGTCCTCTTCATTCGTCCCTCTCCTAATTCATTTTCACATGCAAATCCAAGTTGGTTTTTTTTTTTTAATTAGAGGCACCACTCTGATACTTTGTAACTATGGTGATGAAGGATGCTAAAAAGAAATCCCACACTAGCTCAGAATTGAGTATAATAAAGGGTTACTTATTTAGGGGTAGACTCACAGATCACAGTCCTCTGCATGAATGAGAACAGGAACTGAATCCAGCAGCTGGAAGAGAGAGGGAACACATGCTTTACATGGGCATTTATAGTATAAGAGGCCATGCCCAAGTGGGCAGGTAACTTAAAGGCTACTGGTGGAAGGTTTTCCTCCAGCACTATGGTGTGTCACATCTAAAATTAATGACTAAAATCTATTGTGTGTGTTCAGAATGCTGTACATCCATCCCCTCTGCCCACTTCGAAACATTTTTGCCACCTTAACGGAAGCTCCATACCTAGCAAGCAATAGTGCCCAACTGCCCCTCCCCCACACCCACACACTGCCAATCTACTTACTGTCTTCATGGACCTAACTGATACATTCTTTGTAAACAGATACTTGACTGTTCCTGTTTGGCTTCTTTCCCTTGGTATAAAGTTTACGAGTTCGATCCCTGTTCTAGGCTGACTCCGTGCTTTGTATCCTGCTAATCCAGCCATCTGTTCATGGGCCGTGGCTGTCTCTACCTCGCTAAGCAATGAGCCACGGGTATTTGTGTGCCGTGTTTCTGAATACTGGTTCTTAATTCTTTTCCAGCTGCTCAGCCATGGAGGGATTCCCCGTGCAGTATTGGGAGGGCCCTACAGGGCACTTTCCAGGCTGGCTAACTCACTCCACTTTCCTGACAGCTGCGCGGAAGAATCCGTTCTCTCCCTTTGCTAGCCAACACTCCTTTCTTTCTTTTGTTTAAATCACAGACAGATCTCCTTACATGTGGTGGTACAGGCCCTTAGTCCCAGCACTCAGTTGAAGTCAGGTAGGGCTATATTCTTGAATTCTTGGCTAGCCAGGGCTGTATAGTGACACCCTGTCCCCCAAAAAGCAAATAAACAACAACCCCCAAAATTACTACTTACCTATTGTGTTAAAAATGTCTTTCTGGGCCGGGCGGTGGTGGCGCACGCCTTTAATCCCAGTACTCGGGAGGCAGAGGCAGGTGGATCTCTGGGAGTTCAAGGCCAGCCTGGTCTACAAGAGCTAGTTCCAGGACAGGCTCCAAAGCTACAGAGAAGCCCTGTTTCGGAAAAAAAAAATATATCTGTCTGTTTTCTGAGTTATTGGTGCTGTGAGCTGAACCCAGGGCCTCGTGTGTGCTGAAGGTACATTCTTCTACTGAGCCCTACCTCAGTTTACAGTAATCAACTGAAAAATGTGAAGGTAAAACCTAATTTGCCTAGCATACTTTAATGTTTGGTCATTTCTCTTAAAATGAAATCTCTTCCCAATCCCCACACACCATTCCGTCCATCAACCTCTTCTTTCGTGCTGTGTTCTAATTGATTGAATGAGTCCGACTCTGATATACCTCAGGGCCTTTACATGTGCTATTCACAGTACCCGGAATGACTCCTCTCCACATCCTGCCCTCTTCTGGATACAATCCCTTTTCCTTCAGAGTTCAGTGCCGAGCTGCTTCTGTGCCTGCCCACACCTCATTTAGCTTCCACTGTTTCCCCCCAGAGAGGGGAAAAAAATGCTAAAATTCAAAACTGAATATGGCTGTCAGAGCGAGGGTAACCCTATCCCCACTAAAGAAAGGCTCTCCTGTGCATGCGCCCTGCCCATTTACAGAAGAAAACAGAAATCTAGTGCCACTGTCCTTGTGCTATGAAGGACCAAGGAAGTGACTGCTCCATGAAACTGATTAGTGTAACAAACTGGGAATTCCCAGAGGACTGGGGATGCACGAAACTAGAAGACATTTGGAGTCTTGAGACAAAGAGAGAACCCCAGACACAAAGACTCAGGAACACGCAGAGAAAGGTGAGAAGGGAAATACAGACGGGTACTGGTGGTAGTGACTCCAGGATTGCTCTACATGACATGTAAATGCCATATCTGCCCAAAATTTCCCTGAAATCTCATAAACAAGACTCTAGAGTGGGTGACCAAAGGGAACAGCTGCAGGGCAAGAGCACAAGGCAGTGCCTAAAGAGAGCCAAACTGGACCAAAGATGGCAAAATGTGAGGATGCAAATCTCGGAAAAGTTACTTCCAAGCCACCAAGAGTAGGCAGCTTGTCTCCAGCAACATCTGGACACAGGGCAGCACCAGTGAACTCATGTGTCCTTCCCCATCGGCAAGCTGATGTTTGCTGCTGCCTGTCTGCTCGCCAGGTGTCGGTGTTTATCCAGGAAAGCACCCAATGAGAATTGACTACATTTTTTTTGACTGACATTTACAGTTGGATTTCAATACAAAATGCATATATACATATAAGCATACATACATGTGGGCATGTATGTCTATGTGTGTATATATACATACATACATATATACACGTATATACATACACACACAAAAATACAAAATACCAAAATGAGACCATCTCAATGCTTATTTAGCCTACTACACACACACTGGGTGAAAGACATAGCAGAGACGTCAAGATGCCTAAAGCAGTAAGGAGACATTTTCTTATTAAAAGGCTGGAAGAGGTGAGAATTGCCTACTTATCAGAATGTTCCAGAAGCAAATCAGCATGAACCTACATGAACAGCAGAAGGAAATAAATCCCTGTGTTTATGACCTTGGACTAAAGAAGAATTTCTTTACTAGGCATAACTTATAAGTTAAAATTCTGATACTACAAAAATAGTTACCCAAATTGGGGGGGAGGGAGTTTACTTGAAAAAAAAAAAAAGGCTGACGATGACAGTCACGTGAAGGTTACACAATGACCATAGCCTGTCAAGCAAGGGAAAGTAATCCAGCAAGAAAACTGGGCTGAGAGGTCTCCGCAGTGAGAGGGAGATACAAACTGCTCCTGATGACACAGAAGGTCAACCTTTTACATTACTGACAAGCACAGAAAAATGAGGCAGGATTAGTCTTCTGCGCCGTGGATAGGGGTTCATGCTTGCAACCCTTGCACTCATGAGGCTGAGGCAAGGTCAGGAGTTCGAGATCAGCCTGAGGTACATAGTGAGACACTGCCTCAGGGGAAAAAATATTATATATATAAAATATTGAGTGAGCACAATTCCAGAAGTGTGAGGACATTCGAAACATCAATGGGAGTCTATAAATTTATGTGGGTATTTTGGCAACTCAATAGCGACTTAGATGTACACTTTGACTCAGAAATTCCACGTATCCACACCTCCGGCATCACGGGCACAAGAATACTTGGTCTTGCCTGGCGGTGGTGGCGCACGCCTTTAATCCCAGCACTCGGGAGGCAGAGGCAGGCGGATCTCTGTGAGTTCGAGACCAGCCTGGTCTACAAGAGCTAGTTCCAGGACAGTCTCCAAAACCACAGAGAAACCCTGTCTCGAAAAACCAAAACCAAACCAAAACAAAACAAAACAAGAATACTTGGTCTAAGGTGTGGTCGGTGCATGTCCTGCCTAAACAGAATGCTTAACTCAGGATACAGTGGCTTGATGTTCCAAGTGTTGACGAGGTAATTGCTCTGTTTGTTCTTTGTGTCATGCTAAAGCAGTCTTTTGCCTCCCCCCCCCTTTGGATTGGGGTATATGAGTTATGGAAAATAATGCATATTCCATATTTACTGGATTGCCCTCCTGGGTCTATGCTATGTCTCTGTAGTTCTTTCTATCTCTGTTACTCCTACCTAATCTTTCTAATCCACACACCCCTACTCTGGAATGTGCAAACCCCATCGAGGCTGGACCCCGACATAGTAGTACATTTTGTAATTTATCATTTCAGTTTTGTTTGGGTTCAGCTACAGCAAAGAAAGCGAGGACTGAGTTAAGAATTCCTAGCTGGCAGTGGTGGTATATATCTTTAATCCCATTACTTGGGTGGCAAAGGCAGGCAGATCTCTGTGAGTTCAAGGGGCCTGCCTGGTCTACAGAGCAAGTTCCAGAATAACCAGGACTACACTGAGAAACTCTGCCTCAAAAAAAAAAAAAAAAAAAAACAAACTTTAAAAAATTCCTCGAATGAAGACCACAGTTCTATGTAGACCTGTGAGAATTTATACATATATGTAAGTTTAATCCTGTGCTACTTATGAATAGTCAGTAGGCTATAGTATTTTCCATGAAGGCTAATGCTTTATGATCTTAGCATATGTATATATGCCTATAAAACGGAATTATGTGGTTCTTTTTCCTCTGGCTTGCTGTATATATCATGTAGCAATAGGATGTGTTCCAAAACATTCACAGATCTACAAGTCTAATGACTATATTTATGTACTTGTATGGATGTAGCTTTTTATCCAGTTTGACATCTTTATCCCAGACATTAAAAAAGAGAACATTTTATAAAAAGGTGAGGGAAAAAAAATGCTTACCTTTACAGAATTCTATCATAGAATATTATTTTAGCTATGCAAAGATGTGTTACATTTGTTTATGCTATGGAATATTATTTTTACTGTGTTAAGGTGTGTTACATTTGTTCCTGCTGCATTTGTTCAGGTGTGAAAAAATGTGTTAGATTTGTTTCACCTTGCTTGCTTAAGGCACCTGATTGGTCTAATAAAAAGCTGAATGGCCAATAGCTAGGCAGGAAAAGGATAGGAGGGGCTGGAAGGCAGAGGGAATGCATGGGAGAATGAGAGAATGTAAGAATAAGAGAGGAGAAGAAAGAAAGGGAAACACGTGGAGCCAGAAGCTAGGCAGCCACCAGCCAACCAGATATAGAAAGCACGAAAGTAAGACATACAGACAGAAAGACGGTAAATAAGGCAAACAAACAACAATGAAAAAAATCAAGGCAAAATGTAGAAACAGATAAATAAGAGTTAAGATAAGGTCAAGCACTCATAACTAAGAACGAGTCTCCATGTCGTGATTTGGAATCTGATTTGTGGCTGAAAGGAAAAGCCAGCTACAGAACACTGTTGCAGGATATTTGATTAGCAAAAGGCACCTTCTGACTATTTTAATAAAGAACTGAATGGCCAATTGCTAGGCAGGAGAAAATAGGTGGGACTTCTGAGCAAGGAGAAGAACTTAGAGTTATGATCTAGGCACAGGAGAGATGCCAGGAAGATGCAGAGCAATGGAAGAGAGGTAAAAAGCCACGTGGCAGAATATAGGTTAATATAGACAGGTTAATTTAAGTCATAAGAACTGGGATCAAACCTAATCTCAAAGCCAAACTTTTAGAATTAACAATAAGTCTCCATATCATTATTTCGGGCCTGACAGTCCCAAAGAAAGTCTGACAAAAATGTCCAGATACAGAATAGAAGTAGTTTGTGATTTCACTAGCATGTGGAATCTAAACCAGGGGGTCTCAGAGAAGCTGGAGGAGATTGGTCTTTCCCAGAGACAGGAGGCAGTAGTGTAAATAAAGGTGGGGAGACAAGTATATGGGTACTGATTTATAATTCACCAGGAATGAGAAGTTCTGGGGCCAGCAAGATGGATAAAGGAGCTTACTACATAAAGTACATACACCTACACACACACATACACACACACATACACAGAGGAGGGGGAGAGATTAAATGGTTTAAAATCTAGAACAAAGGCAGGCATAGTGGTACATGCCTTTAGTCCCAGCACGTGGGAGGCAGAGGCAGGCAAATCTCTAAATTTGAGGCTAGCCTGGTCTACAAAGTGAGTTCCTGGACAGCCAGAACTACACAGGGAACCCTGTCTGTCTCAAAAAAGTGAGCTGGGGAGCTTGAAAGAATTTGGGATGTTTTAATCAGAAAGGAACCATTAACATTGGAGGAGACAGATAGGCTTAACCTGACTTCGGCATTACACAATGCATGCTTATAAGAAACTCCACACAAACCTATTAACGTGCATATTCATATAATTAATGCAGTTAAACAACACATTAGTGCTCTTACCATTAAGGGTGTTGATGTAATTTTATTTGCAATTAATATATATACATATTTATGTACAAGTTTAAAAATGAATTTAAATTGAAAATATTAAATGCCTCTTATTAAATATAATAGCAGTAATGAAGAACTGATACATACAACAGTCTTGATGGATCCCCCAGAGGCTGAATAACAGAAGCCAGCACCA
>NW_024545073.1:0-34399 GCF_018167655.1 Microtus oregoni
CACTGCGGTGGTCATGGCGTCCGTGTTGTATTTATAATCTATGCGCAGGTCAGTACTCGCAGGCTCACATCGCCAGTTTACTGCCAAGTTCAGAGGTGTGGACTGAATGCCCTGGGCAGACACCTTTCCAAAGGATAGGAGAGAGAAGGCGTGAGTTTCAACTGTCAATCAAACCAAACCAGAGACCGTGATTGGCCCCACTGGACTGGGCTTATAAACATGTTGTAGTATTATTTGTGCTGTTTACAGGGTTCCAGGGGAAACTGATGAAGTTCAGGCTCCGGGTGGGAGTGCTTAATAGGAAACTATTAAGGTTTAATAGTTTAAATAGGAAACTATTAAGTGCTTAATAAAAAACTATTAACTTAATAGGAAACTATTAAGGTTGTAATCACATATACAAGGTCAGCTGTGGAAATCCCTACAGCACCTCAGAGTTCACAGTGCATTTTCTGTCCTTAGGGAGGTGAGGCAGCTTATTGGTTAAGGGCTGAGGCCAGGAGACTGGACACTCTTGGATGTGAGTTCTAGTCCTGCCACTTAACAAACTGATTGGTGATTGGTCTTAGACAAGTTAGGTGTAACCTCACTCAACCTCGGCTACTTTCTCACCTGCTAAATGGGGATTATAACAAACAGCGTGACTCCTAGGTTGTCAGGAAGGTTCGAGGAAAAACAGCACTGTGTCTAGCTTATAGCTAGAAAGTGACTCCTGAACAGGTTAACTGTTAATATGCATGTCATGTTTGCTTTTCACAACAAACCAATCAGGCAGACAATGCTGGACATTGTCCTTATTCCTTTGAGGTTTGTCAACATCAGGACCTGAATCCAGATCCTCTGCTTGGAAGAACGACAGTGTCTGCAGTCTGGTTAGAGTCAGTAGTGAACGAGCTAGGACAAGAAAAGGTCCGGTTTGACTGTGATTAAGAAGCAAGATATTCTCTTAAGACGGTGATACCTGTTTGAGTTCCTGGTCTGTAGTGCAGAATTCACCTCCTTACTCCCTCAGCACCTGTCAATTGCTAATAGCTCTCTGGCTAGGGCTTGGACCCTGTGGGTTCATCACTGAATTATTTACTAGCAAAGGCTTCATTAGAGCTAGTTCATGAAGCTGTCGCAGTAGAAAAAAATCCAGGTTATTTATACCTAATCCCTTCAAATTAAAAGTCTTAGAACACTTGTGATCTGACCATGATTATGCTGATGTAACTTATTAATAATCTATCATATTTAAAATAGATTTATTTATTATTTTTATGTATATATGTGTGTGCATGTGTGAATTTACGTACACCACATGCATGCAGGAGCCAGCAGAGGCCAAAACATGGCCTCAGGTCCCCTGGAGCTGGACTTACGGGCCACCACGGAGTTGTGAGCAGCAACTTGGGGACTGGGAAATGAAGCCATGTCTTCTGCAAGAGCAATAAGTGCTTTCGACAGCTTTTAACCTCTGACATATTTTTCCAGCTCTAACACTTACAATCTTGATTAAGTGTGCATGTGTGTTTTCAAGTTCCTTTTTAGGGGGCATGTTTCTATAGTTTAAAGCTAAAACACCTCACTTTGTATTTATGGGTATTTGATTAATATTCTCATTAGTCCCCACATGGTTCTTTAAGGCTTAAGGTTTTTATAACTACAGCACTTCAATAATATTAAAAAATGTTGCTTTAAAAAAATGTTGCTTTTATAAAATAGTAGGCCCTTTAGAATGTGAAGTAGGATAACCCTGACCGTACCATAGGCTTACCTGATATTTGAGCATGTCCACATTATAATATGTAGCCTGGGGTTTTTGTTCAGAGACTTTCTTTAGGTGAGTCATCAAATTTGGCATGTTTACCCAGAATTCCTTGGTGTTGGCATCATTTTGTGTATTATCACTATGAAGATTGAAGGAAAATCAGTGATTAAGTAGCATCTCATTGACACCATCTTCTGTACAAGCATTTTAGAAGATGGTCTCTGATATCTCCATCTCCTTTGACAATCCGGACTCTTGAGAGCATCCCAAGGGGGGTTTTAACACGGTGCATGGTGTGGTGTCCGGTAAGCCTCCCAGTTCCCACAAGGAGGCTCTGCTCTGCTGCCAAACAGTCCCATGAGCTCCTGTCTACTAACCCAGCCGAATAACATCTGGTTGCTTTGAAGTGATAACTAGTTCCTCATCCATACTCAGTAGCACATCTACCTAATCAGCCAATGCAATTAAGGGGGAGTAAATAGATTTTCCTTTGAACTGACTTGTAATAACTTTCAGAAATTAACCAGTTAAAAGACTCAGAGGTGCACACACGTAATCCTAGCTTTGAGTAGGCCAAGGCAAGAGGATCACGAGTTCAAAGCCAGCGTCAGGTACACAGTGAAGGAGCTTATCCAGAAATGAAAACAAAACAAAACAAAAATGTCAAGATTTGGCTTAACTAACTGAAAAGGATGTAGCCACCACCACCACGCTTCATTGTCAGCATCCAAGAGCATCTAAATAAAAACCTCAATTCACAAACAAGATGGCCTTGGAGTTTATGGTGGTAGTCACAGTTTCTTATTGTGGGACAGCAGAGTCTTGGCTCACTGAAAAGCTTAGCATCCCTGATAGCTAGTGTCAGCAGTCTGTTTAAGGACCACTCGCCTGATCTACATTGCAGCTGCTTCTTCATTCATGATGAAGCACAAGCCGGGTGACATGCCCTCTGGGTGGTGCTATCTCATGGGGACAGGGTGGCAAATGAACAAACAAATAGATCGAAAAATTTTCATGGAAAGGATGGCGAGTTTCCAGGAGAATGACAATGAGACATAACTGCCTATGGAGATGGTCAGTGCGGCTGGAGGGGAGGAACAGGGGAGACAGAGGAGCTGAGAGCCATAGGAAGAAGGGGAAGGTAGTATTACAAGGTGGCGACGCTCATGCCAAGCCCTGATGTGGGGCAGAACTTCACTCGTTTTTGATAGGTAGGGATTAATGAGGAGAACAGACACATAGATTTGGGTAGATGCTCAAAACCAACGGTGACAAGTTGAGATTCTGGGGCGTGTGTCATGTGATGCCACTGGTCAGTTGTGAGCAAAGAGCAGTCTCCTCAAGGTCAGTGGTTGTAAATGCGTACTGAAGCCGGGCCAGATTGGAGCAGGGCCAGATTGGAGCCAGGGAGGGAAACAATTGTTACTGCGAAAGTCCGGGGACATGGTGTTGGGACTAACTCAAGGAAACATGCTGAAAAGGAAGACTGTGGGCACTTCAGAGAGAGACTTCTAGGCAGAATACCCACACTTTTGTGATGGAGAAGAAGCGGCCAAGAACAACTCCTTTTGTCACCCCCACCGTAAGCCAGCAACACATGCACATCCGTGCCTAATACAGACATCATTTCAGATTTGAAATGAGAAAGTGTGCATTTACGGGAACAAATCCACATGCCCTTCCCTGGTGTGAGCTGTGCCAACAATGGCCATTATAGTAAAATTGTGGGCCTCACTGAAAAGGTTTGCAAATTTATGTGGAAGAATAGCTAGCCCACAGGTCCCATATTATTTCACTTAAAATGGTGTTCATATCATAAGAAAATTTTCTATTATTGGGCTCATCACCTACTGTTCTTCTTTACTGTTTATTATAACAAGTGAAACAGGCATGTCTACGTTGTCCCCAATATGGACTTTCCTTAAATGCCTCTTTAACCCCTTTAGAAGTTGGCCACTAAAACACACAAATGCACACGGAATTACATATTCGCACACAGCACCACATACAGAAAACTTGACAGCTAGCACACAAAGCAACTGTCTGGGTGTCAAATCTACGTGCACATCTGCACTGTGGGGGAATCAGTCACGGCGCTATTCTTGCAATGGAACTCTCCTTATGCAGACACAGGGTACTAAGCTAATCATCTCTTTAAAATTGTATGCAGAATCATATTTACCAGCAGAGAAGTTGGGGGTTCGGCAGGACGTGCTCTAACCTGCTGGAATTTATCACCCGAAAAGTCAGAGCGGCTGGGGATGGGTTGTTGGCAAAGTGTCTGGTGATGCCGGCGGGGAAGGACAAGACCATCTCTCCCGTAATCTTGACAATGCACCTGGAACACCAAGCACATGAGAGGAGAGAGAAGAGACAGGGTCAGTGTGCGGGATGCTGGCGGTGGAGGAATAGAAGAGGCCGGTGTAAAACACCTGGAGTTAAAGACAAAGCAGCTACAATTATGCTCCCAACCACCAAATCACCTGAGAATTTGAGAATTGTTTTCGTTTTTTAAAAAGTTTTAGTTGTAAGGAAATATATGTTTCTACAACGGGTGGCAATTTCAAGAACTAGAAGTTTGAATTTATCATTTTGATTATCTGTTTTGAGGAGTAACAAGTACCCCTCTACTAAAAAAAAATCATAAAGAAAAAACTGGCCTAAAATGTACTGAACAGTATGTGCGTGCATGTGCATGCATCTGGGGTAGTAAGAGAACAACCTGGGGGAGTGGGTTCTCTCCTTCCACCAGGTGGGGCCTAGGGCTGGAGCTCAGTCCGGTCATCCATCTTGGAGGCAAGAGCATTTCCCAGTTAAGCCACCTTGCTGGCCCCAGAGTGGTTGGCTATTTTGTTGAACGTATTTTGGAGTGTGGAAGGCCAGCACAAAGAATATTGGTGGGCTTCACAAATCGAACCATTTAGTCTTGTGTTTTTGCTTATTTGGAGATAACCACCTGCATTTCATCATTATACCTCACTGGGACTTACTTCAGTTCTTTGAATAGTGTGATCAGTGTCTTTTCTGTTCTCCAAGGTAAAGTTCTTACATCTTAATTTATTAGTTCTGTAGTCCATTATTTTGACTATTTTGTCACAACTAAATTAGTCATAGAAATTAAAACATGGTAAGATGATAGTTTAGAAGAATCATCATTTTTTTCAAGGCTTCATGTAGGTGTGAATATGATAAAGTGTAGCTACTTTTAAATTCTACACATTTGTATGATATAAAATCAATACATAACCAAGCCCCATGTTTCCATTGTCCCCAAACATGTCTTTCTGACTTTCTGTAATCCCTTTGGCCTAGTTTTACAGTCCTCGATCCAGGGTACCTGCTATGTGCTTCTATCACTTTGCATTGTGTTGCTCTTCCTATAATATAATCTAAGAGGTGTGTGCTTGGGGCGGGGTCAGACTGTGTTCCCTGGAAGAACTATCTTCAGATTTGTCCCTGTAATTCATGCATCAGTAGTCCATTTATCTCTAGTTTGAGGAATGGAGATATCATTTTCTGAAAGAATAAACCAATTCAGCCACTAAGGCATATGAGAGTCCTTTCCCACCTTCATCTGTTACAAAGATGTAATCAATGTATGCAAATAGGTCCTTGAGTGGGTGTGGCTCTAATTCTTTCTTGCTAGGTATGAGGGATCACTGGGTCATGTGTTGGGGATATCTTTCACTTTTTGTTTGTTTTTCGAGACAGGGTTTCTCTGTGTAGCTTTGGAGCCTGTCCAGGCACCAGCTCTGTAAACCAGGCTGGCCTTGAGCTCACAGAGATACACTTGCCTCTGCAACCCGAGTGCTAGGCTTAAAGGCATGCACCATCTCTTCCCAGCACCTTTCTCTTTTAATGAAACAGCCCACCTGTCTTTGTTTCTTTCTCTGCCATGACACACTCTCTCTCTCTCTCTCTCTCTCTCTCTCTCTCTCCTTATTCTTTCTTTTCCTCCTTCCTCTCCTCCCTTTTCCTTTCTTCTTTTTTCTCCCCAAGTGTTTTCTAATATGGAAAATACAGCTGTGTGAATCTCTCAGCATTTCCACATTCTCACCATCACTGAGCAGAATCCATCTTAGCTTTAACTATTTGATGGGCAATGAGGTCTTGTTTTTCCTTGATTTTAAAGAATGTCTATGAATCTTAAGATCTTTTAAAAGGTTTAATTAATCAATTATTAATCGTGTGTGTGCGCGTGCGCACGTGCGTGAACTATGGAGCATGGAGCCCCTAAGACGTGGTGGTCAGAGGACAACTTTCAGGAGTTGCTTCTGTTCTTTCACCACACGGTTTCCTGGGAGATGGGGCTCGGATGACCAGGATTGGCATAAGTGGCTTTACCATAGCTCCCAACTTTGTTCTTTTGCAAAGTTGTTTCAGGACTGGGTCCAAACAGAATACAGAACCACAGCATCAATTTCAGCATAAACTCTATTTCCAAGCTTTCAATTCCAACCCACTCTCTACTTCCTACTCTTGGAGACTTAGTATATATTTTCCTTTGCTTACAGCATCAGGTAAAGTTTGTCAGTAGAGGGCGCTGAAGAGACAGTGGAAGGAGCTTATCTAATAGTCCCCATTCTCACAAAATGAAAATTTAAAACTATTGTACTTATGGATTACTAAATTCCATGTTTGTCGGATGTGGTTTTCTTTCTCAAGGAAAACGTTTTTTACCTTAGTGACTGTTCCTCTCAGCATTTGATGTGAATGTCAGTGTGTCATGTGAACCTGGCCTTTGGAAACTTATAATAATGTGAAATGGAATTAAAAACCAATTTCTGAATTAAGCCCGGAGCCACGTAAATCCTCACAAATGAAGCATTTATAAAGAAAGAAGACATTTCCACATCAAGAGGCCTGTGACTTACAAATTGGGTCCTCCCTTTGCCACAGGCAGCCATGGCTTCTCTAGCTAGGCTACAGAATCAGCGGCAGCCAGCTCTCGGCAAGAGCTGTGTGCATCTGAACTGGTGGAGGGCAAGAGAAGAGCATTTCTCCCACGTGACCGTACTGTGCTGTGGGCACTGAGCACACGGCCCTTTTGTGAGCCTGCTCTGAGTGCAGGAGCTTGGGATGCTTAATTAATCAACCTACTTGGGATTGTGTACTATGAAAAATCTTCCCCCCCATTACATCACTCAGTTCAAATGGCCCTTTCTTTCCTATCGTCATCATTCAGCCTCCTTACTTTGCCCCCCTCCCCCTTTTGAAGGAAATTGTGTGGTCAAAATATTAAGGACTTCTTGTCTTCCACTGCATCCTATTTACATCTCTTCCACCAGACTTTGGGTTATTTCCACACACAAGTATTATTTCCCATCCCAGATGTCTTTGCCTGTGTGCCTCATGTCTGGTACAATGGTCAGTGCGGAGTAACGTTCTGTAGAACTCAGGTGAGGGAGTCAGTCGGAGTCCTTTAGCTACTACCTCTTGAGCACTTTGAGCCTTGCTCTGGTGCCGAAGACACCACGATGGAGAAAGGATTAAAATCCAGCTGTTGGAGCTTCCGTGTCAGTGGACAGGGAAAGACAGACAATGGACAACAGGGAAAAATGCATGTATGAGGTGTTAGGGCTATGGAGGAGGAGGAAGCCATGTATGGAGGTTGGCAAGGGTGGAAGGGGAGGGGTGCTGCTTTCTACAGACTGGGTGAGAAGTTCTGTTTGATAAATTTGCTGAGGAACCAAAGTGAGGGGACAAACTGCTCAGGTGCATGGGAGAAAAGAGAGAGAGAGAGAGAGAGAGAGAGAGACAGAGAGAGACAGAGACAGAGACAGAGACAGAGACAGAGGGAGAGATAGACAGAGACAGATAGAGACAGAGAGAGACAGAGAGAGAGACCGAGTGGTAGAATGGGTCATAAAAGAGAGAAAGCTACAGGCTAACGTGGCTTAAGTGGAGAGAACTGAAGGAGGAGGGATGTAGACAAGGCAGGAGGGAGTAAGCCAGGCTAGACCAGAGAGAGGGCAGCTGGGTGTGGCTGGAAGCTCTCCACCAACAGAGCACAGAGCACCTAGGAGTGATGTGCTATGACGGGGAAGGACTGCAGAGGTGCCAAGGTGGAAGCTAGGAAGGTCAGTTACATCTCTAAATACATCAGTAAGTGAAGGAATGAAAGGCAGTCAGGAAGCAAGCAGACTAGGACCCAGCGCCCGATTCTCCCCTGATTTCCACCATAGTGTGTGTTCTCTCCATATTCCTACTAATTTTTTAAGTACATATGCTTCTGTTTTTCTCAGTATGCTTCTGTTTTTCTCAGTTCTTATCAGCCTCAGTGTTCAAGGCATTGATCAGCCAGTGGTGGGTGGTTCTTGTAACTCACATAACAGGCAGTTGTACACATTCTTTGTTCTAGCAAGCCTACAGGACTAACATGTATGTAATAAGGGTTCATCAGCTTCAGCTGACAGTGTTTATGTGTTCCATACGAGCCTCTTTCCCCACTCCTTCTCTTTCTCTCATGTCGTGCCTCTCTGGATCAACCCTGGGCTCAGTATTTGTTTCTCTATACTATTATAGACCTGGAATGAAGCCTGGCTGTTGTTGAGGGAGCCATGACGGTGAGGAAGAATGAAAGACCCGGTGACTGGGTAGGATGCTTTGGGCTGGAGCTACTAACTCTATTGGTTTTCCAGAATAGCATTAGTAGAGCTAGACTTTTGGAAACAGGGTTTCTGAAGGGGATAGAGGACTCAAACTTTGTCATGCGAATTGCCACCTAAAGTGTGTTGCTCCAATGATACTTAACTCTTCCTGCTGAAAAAGATCTGTAATACAGTCTGTAAGCATATCAGTTAGTTCTCATTCCTCTCATTCTACATTGTAAGATTTTCTAAGCCCCATTCTTGCGAGTGAAAAAAGAACCAAGAGCACTTCATCCCTCACTTAGGTTTTCTTCTGTTTATTGCTGGAACTCAGGCCCATAATGACATCAGTGGATACACTTGACAGTAGTGTGCTGCGGGTGTTTGGTGTGCCGGGTGGATTAATGGTTCCTGTCAGTGGTTCGGAGTCAGGATTCCCTTTGTTACTGAGTGTGGAAAACTGTATATTTCTCTGTGGGGGGAAAATGCACAGATAAGATGTGGTGGTGTCTTTAAAGTGATTTCAGAGAATTTGTAGAATTTATGGATCTGATCCACAGAACTCCTTCTCAGCAGGTAGGATGGTTATGTTTAGAGTGTCCCCCCCCACCCCCACCCACTAGACAGGACAGGTTTTCAAGAGGATAGGGGTCCTTATCCCACCCAGGCTTACTTGCTCGGGTCTGCTCCTTTGAAGTAGGCGTTGACGGTTTCTGTGAATGCTGCAGCAACTGGGAGGGTGTCCTGAGCCCCCATAGTCAGAGGACTGGGTCCCCTGGAAGAACCTGTAGGAGATGGAATGCTTCCATTTATTTGTGACTTACGTAAAAGGCACGGGCACATTGAACTAGAGCTCGCTAAAGGACTGGGGGCAGGGTCTTTTCCCAAAAAAAACCACGATCACACAGTAGCTGTGTGTTCAACACAGCACAAGTATTTAAAAGGAAATATTTGGCCGGTTTATAGACAAACACTTGACATCGATTCAGCTACTTGGCTATGGGAGAAAAATCCAAGAAAAGAACAAAGCCATAGGGGTTTCTACATGTCCTGCATAAAGCATAGGGCAGTATTTGCATGACAGTTTGTACTTGTGCAACAGGTGGTTAAAGGAGAGACTTTCCTATTTCCCCGCTAGAGCCTTCCAACCCAATCAAGTAGTCAGCCTGAAACCCTGCATTCCTTCATTAGGAAGAGATGAGTCATGTGGTGTCACACAGCTCACGGCTCTTTTCTGCCCTTTTTTTTTTTGTCATTTCCATTTTAAAAAGCCCAGTTGCTCTCGGTTTAGCAAGGTCAAGCTCCTTGCCTAAAACAAATGCTACCAAAGCTACGCTGTTGACTTGGCACTGACAAAAGAAGGCGCTGCTCACTTGATCACCTCGATCAGTATCTCTGTGTTCATTGCACACCTACTGTGTGCCAGCAGAGGCAAGGCATGCCTCCCGCGAAGTGCTTCACCCTACCTTCCCCTCAGCCTGCAGGATAGGCAGGGAGAGTCACATTTTACAGAAGAGGAAGCCAAAGTTTGAAGGGCCGTATCCAAGATGATACATTTATTGAAGCAGTGAAAACAAGAATCCAAATTTAGATTTGCTTTCCTGTAAAGCCTGTAATTTTTATTATCACGCTGCGTGGTTTGTCTGCAAGAAAGACTTAACTACAAAGAGTTGCTGCAACATGGAGCTTCAAAAGCATAGAGTTTCGTTTGCTGCTTTGGTTATTAGTTTCTAGGCTTGGTACTGAACATGGAATCTATGTCCCATGCTTGCTGCATCACCTTTCTATCAAACAAAGACGTTTATTCCTCTTCTCTTCTGGCATACGTTACACGCATTGGGGTAACCCATCCTTTATATGTCTTCCTCCTCAACATAACCTTTCCTGTTCATTCTAGTTCATCACACTACCCCACCCCCAGCCTTTTCTATCTTAATTCAGTTCTTACTATCTTGTACTTGGTAATAGGTCATCATTTTTGTAAAAATTTTATTTATATTTTACATACGAGTGCTCTGCATGTACACCTGACATGTAGGTCGGAAGAGGGCATCAGATTCTATTATGGATGGTTGTGAGCCACCCATGTGATGGCTGGGATTGAACTCAGGACCTCTGGAAGAGCAGCCAGTGCGTTTAACCACTGAGTCATCTCACCAACCCATGTAGGTCACCAATTTAACATCTCTTTGTTAGTATCCTGTATCATGCCCTAGTGTAGATGTTGAGGATGCTCAAGATGAGTTAGACATGGTCTCTGTTCCCCTGGAGTTCAGTGTGCAGTTATTGCTGTTCTCATACTCAACAGCATACCCACCACCACCACCATTACCATTCACACCAGCACTGACCTTTGCCGTCATTGTTTACTCACCATTAGTATGTGCCCTACGTAAGTAATAAGCATGATATTCACTTAGCAGACCACCTATGTGTTACACGCATGACTTCCAGTCTGCAGCGCTGCTAGGAGGTGGTGGAACATCTAGGTTATGGGGGTCACATGGAAAGAATTTAAGACTTAGGCAGTACGCTCTTGAAGGAGATATGGGGACTTTAACCCTTTCCTGTATAACTCTTTGCTTTCTGGTCCCCGTGAGGGAGACATGTCTCCTCTATTATATATACATTTCTGACATTATATACTATACCACCATAGCCTAGGACACAGGCCCAAGAACCTGTGACGACTCCAAATAAACTTTTCTTTAAGTTGAATATCTTTTATAAAAATTTATTTATTTTTATTTTATGTGTATTGGTGTTTTGCCTGCATGTATGTCTGTGTGAGGGTGTCAGATCCCATGAAGCTGGAGTTTCAGACATTTGTGAGCTGCCCTGTGGGAGTTGGGAATTGAACTGGGTCCTCTGGAAGAAGCAGCTTGTGCTCTTAACCACTGAGCCATCTCTCTAGCCCCTAAGGTGAATACCTTAAATATTTGGTCACAGTAACAGTAACCAATCGACATAGAACTCATTGTCAAAGAATATTAAAAATATCAATTATCAAAAAATATTCTCAGTCTTGCCTAGTTGATAATGAAGAATTTTAAGATTGATACTGAAGAATGTGTGGATTCAAAATTTAGGTTCTGAGGACTATATTATCTTGTTCCCTTGGGTAATTAGGGGTCATATTGGGCAAGAAAACAATTGAAGTCAATAGGAGTGTGCATATCTTAAACTATGGGGTTGCTGACTTTTAAAGAAAGGAATTAGGAATGAGTTACTTTTGTGCAGCTCCACTCTTTCTCAAACAGAACCAAGGTTATACCAACCTTTCCTTAGGAACCTGTGCCATCACCCACTGTTAGCCCAAGAAAGGCGATGTTTACACACGTCTGTGAAAAATGAAACAGTGAACAGAAGACACAATTTGATAATAGTGTTGCTCAATTCCTCTGTTTCCTCATTAGCTCAGACATTTATAGAGTGATCCTGGAGGACAATGGCTTCCCCAGCTGATGGCAACAAGTGGGTGAGTGGAGAGGGGTTAGGCTGTTACCATGACGGCAAGGTCATAATTCCCACGTGACCGGAACTTGGGAGTTTGGTGAGGTACTAAAACAGAAAGTTTATAGCCAAATAGAGTAAGTCAACAAATGCTTTAAAAGAATGGTATGAGAGAAAAAAAACAAAACCAAACAAAAGTGAATGGATGGTTAGGAATTAAGTGAGGAAGCATTTTATACAACTATTTTGGGAAATTTTATATGTGAAAACAGATACTCTCTTTTGAGAATATATATGAAAATCTTGAGAAATGCACATATATACAATATTTATATAATCTAAAGTAGAAGTATTGATTTCTTAAGGTTTTGGGGATTTCTGGAACTGAGATTAGAACAGTTCCCTAGAAAATGAGAGACCCATGAGCTATCTGATAAAGGGAAGGTTCCACATTTAGAACACACTAGCTATAGTGTAGTGCATACTTTAATGAGAAAGATGATAAGGTGTAGGAGGAAACTTGTCTGAAATGTGTGTGTGCGCGCACGTGTGTGTGTGTGTGTGTGTGTAGGTGTGGGTGTGTGTACTTGTCTGTGCATGTGGAGACCAGAGGTTGACACTGGCATGTCAGCTTCTTTAGTCCAATTTTCTGCTTCATTTTCTGAGACAGAGTTTCTTTACTTAACCCGGAGCTCACTGTTTCGACTAAATTATCCAGGCACCGAGCCCTGGGATCCACCTGCCTTCACCATCTGTATCAGAATTACAGAGGCATAGGGAGGCATGCCTGGCTTTTACCTGGGCACTGAGGACCAAACTCAGGTTTGTAAGCATATGTAGCCAAGCACTTTACCAACTGAGCTCTCTCTCCAGCCCAAGGACATGCCTTAAAAAGAAAATAATTGGCGAGGAATGCAGACACTAGCAGATAAAGAGAATATCATGGGCACTTTATTTTTCAGAACTGCAAAACATTTCGATAGACATGCTATTTTGTGAATAAAGTGGTGTGGTTTATGTAGCTAGTGGTCTTTTAACGTGAACTGGCTCCTATATGAGTCAGACAGTGCATGAGCCTGAATCAATGGTTAATGTTTACTGAGAAAGAACTCTCTAGTAAGTGGTCCAGGGCTCTGTCCACAGATGAGACATTCATTATCAGAATTATGAGAGGTGGTGGTGCTGATGAAGGTGGCATCAGTGCAGGGATTAGAACGTGACACTGGGTAGTGGCTGCGAGAATGGGGGTTGGCACTGGGTCAATGGGAGTTGGCAATCAGCCTGGGATTGCTTCTTTCTCTGATGCTTGCCTAAACTATTTTTGGCAGTAATGATACAATCATAAGCATTCTGTAGGCCTATTCTGAGGGTTAAAAAGAAGTATAACATTTAGAGTAGTGCTTGGTCCGTAACAGCATCAAATTAGCTATTTTGATGATGATTAGTGGAATTAAGACAAGATGGAGGTAAACTGAATAAGACAGGCTTTTCGATGTGCTTGAGAATTTTTTTAAAAGTTTGGAATACTGACCTGGAACAACTGAGAAAAAACAGCAAAAGTAATTAAGAAATTCCTCCATGTTAACATTGAAAATTGCCAAACAATCTGGTGCATATCTATAATAGTAGCAACCAGGAGGCTAAACCAAGAGGACGGCAAGATGTGGGCAGCCTGGCTACACTCTGACCTGTCTCAAAATTCAAAACAAAACAAAACCTTGAAATAATTGTGATTTTGGGAAAAAACCTAGCTAAGTAGATGAACATATATATGTATAAAATAAAATCAACTGGGGGACTTAGTTATTTGATTTGATTTTCTGAGGTTGGGTTCTTAAGATCTCAGGTAGTTTGGGCTATATCAATGCATATCGTTAGAAATGATGGTTTTACTGCCGTTTGTCTAGAGTGTGCTTTGTGCTATAGCTTGTGAGGGAGCATCGGACACTTCAGTATTAACCTCTAATTTAGCTCTCTCCTCTCTCTCTCTCTCTCTCTCTCTCTCCCTCTCTCTCTCTCTCTCTCCCTCTCTCTCTCTCTCTGTCACCTGACTCCTACTGTCCCCCATATTTCTGCCCTTGCTGTGTCGTGTACTGACCAGTAGAGGCAGTAATTATCCCTGTGGATTTAATCAATAAGGCCATGAGATCAATATTTACAGAGAACCCGTTTACCTTTACAGATCTACAATTTACAATTCTAATTCCCTCATAGGGTTGTACTTTGCAACGAATAGAGCATTTTGCATTTTGCTTTATATTTTTCATATTTTTTGTCATTACAGTCTGGTCCATATATCATTTATATTTTATATTTATAGTTTATATTTATATTTTACATATTTTTTGTCATTACAGTCTGGTCCATATATCATTTCTTCTATCTATTTACTACATTACAAACCTTTGTCAAGCATTAGGCCATTTCTAGTTCATAATCTAAATTTATCTGTATATTATTTGATCTTTTCCCTTTTCACAATTTCCTGAAGATAAGAAAAACATGTTCTTATAGAGTAGTACAACCAAACTAAATGAAGATCATTTTTAATTGTGAAGAGGGCCAGGGTAATATCACTTGGAGGTTTGCTCAATGTGGTTGATCATAAGTAAATGTTTCTGTGTCTCCAGTAACACCTCAGGGTTTTTGTTTAGGAAGACTACTGACTAAAACTAGGGTAATTTCAGTGACAGGGAGAGCATCCAAACACAGCCTGAGAGAACGAAGAAGAGATTTGAAACTTGAAAAATATCTGAAATGCTCAAGGGTTCAGATTTTTTTTTTTTTTGAGACAGGGTTTCTCTGTAGCTTTTGGAGCCTGTCCTGGAACTTGTAGATCAGGCTGACTTCGAACTCACAGAGATCTGCCTGCCTCTGCCTCCCAAATCCTGGGATTAAAGATGTCCACCACCACCACCTGACTGGGAGCAGATTTTTTTAAGATAAAAAAATCTACAAGAAAATAGTGTTGTTGGTACAGGAGAATTGTCTGTATTCTGTCAATCATGTTTTAAATAAATGCTGATTGGCCAGGCAGGAAGTATAGACGGGTCAACCAGACAGGAAGTAGAGGCAGGGTGATGAGAACAGGAGTATTCTGGGAAGAAGGAAGCTCCCTCCCCAGTCCTGCCCAGACTACCTAAGAAGCAGGATATGACCTGCCCTACTGGAAAAGGTACTGAGCCAAGTGGCTAACATAGATAAGAATAATGGGTTAATATAAGTTACAAGAGTTAATAAGAAGCCTGAGTTAAGGGGCCTATCAGTAATAACTAATGCAGAATCTCTGTGTGATTCTTTTGGGGCTAAACGGCTGTGGGAACTGGGCAGGACAAAAACTCCAACAAGCAGACCACCATGTTACACGTTGTGACTATAGAGAACTCAGCTAACTGTACTTCCTTTGGAAGCCGGGCAGACAATGCACTCTTGGCTTTCTGTTCTATAGTATTAGGTAGCTTGTAGATATTTAAGGTTGTTACCATGAGAATAACTTTCTTTTTTAATATATATTAAAAAATATTAAATAATATATATTAAAATATATATATTAATATATATATTAAAAAAGAAAGTTATTCTCATGGTAACAACCTTAAAAAAAGAAAGGTATATATATATTATATATATATATTATATATATATATAATTTTATGTGCATTGGTGTTTTGACTGTGTGTATGTCTGTGTGAGAATGTCAGGTCTTGGAGTTACAAACAGTTGTTAGTTGCCATGTGGGTGATCAGAATTGAACCAGGGTCCTCTGGAAGAGCCATCTCTCCAGCCCCTGAGAATAACTTTTTAACAGAGTACAGATGCCTTGTAAGTAGTGTCATACAGAGACTCTGCTGTGCACAAGGTAGAGGTAGGGATCCAAATATGTAAATATAAGACACAACCAAATGAAAACCTAAGCACTCATGCGCACAATAAGAGTGTACAGCCACGGCACATTGAAAAGCTTAGCTGACCGCAAGATGAACTGCCGAGTGATCAGGAGATTAACAGGAGGTTTGGGCTCCACAGTCAAAGCACCTGGGTGTGAAGTCTCGGTTTCCACTAGAGACAAGGTATTCAATTTCTCTGGGACTCAGTTTCCTCATCTTCAAGACAGCATCAACAACAATAGTATACTAACAAGTTATCCTGATTTTCGAAGCTTTCAATGTGGTGTACACTTTGAAGAGCACTGTGCTTTTGCTGCCTTGATTGCTATCATTGTGAACATTGGTTAAGACTATTGAACAGGTTCAGTCTTTGAATTAGAATAGACCTTTAGATAGAAGATGAGGGAGGTTTGGAGGTTTTGGTACAAGGGGAATTTGCAGATTCCTTTCATCCTTCAGCTCAGCTGGTTTTATTTTGACTATTTCTATGCATACATGTTTACCTTGGCATAGCTTAGTAGGTGCCCAGTGTATTGGTTCAAGTTGCTTGGTGTAGTATTTGTATGACATAGGGGCTATAAAAGTTGTTTGAGTGCATGCTTGCTTTATTAAAATGAACAGACAGATAATTTGAATAATCAAGACCTTTCATTCAGATGTGAGTGTCTGAAATTATTATTGTGATGCACAGGAATGCACAAGGCATGGGTCTTCCTTTGTGGAATTTACCATAGAAGGGATGCAATAGTAACTAAAATTCCAATGAAGCAATGCATGAAAGGAGAGAAGCATTTAACACTACAATCATTATATTGCGATTAGCGCACAAGGTAGTGCAATGTTTGTTGTAGCTCTTATATCTGCCATTAACTTCTAATTCTAAATGCCAACATAGATTTATGCTTTTTTATATGCTTTGAATGGGTAAACAGGCTCAGCATAGTGACTGACTCTTTGAGATGGGATAAATTTAGCCCAGGTGGGCCTCAAGGTGGCTGATGTGGAGGATGGATTTGGATGAATCATCCTTCAAAATTCCACCTCTGGGGTGTCTGGGATTACAGGTCTGTGTGCCTCTGCTTCCACTCTATTGTAGGCAGTACAGGGGATCAAAACCAGAGCCTCTAGATGTGAGGATGGCCCTCGACTTTTGCACTAAATTGCTGGCTGATGACCTAGTCTTATCCTGACAACACAGGCGCAGGGGAAGTACCATGATGTCATAGGAGATACAACAGAGTCTGCGTCCTTCAATGGCATCATGGGAAAGGACAATGGTCATTCCACCAGGCCTGCTTCAGGTTGGAGGCAAATGACCCTTAGACCTAGCTAAGAGGCAGCGGGGAATGACCCAGCATATGGAAGACACAGAAAGACTCAGTGCCTAACAGGAGAAGACAAGTCCCTAAGATTTCAAGCTACTGACTGTGCAATGTTGCAGAAAGGCAGCAATCTAAACAGACGTTGACAAAGGACAGGTGCGTGTACACTATATATCACAAAACCGTTAAAGTGATTGTGTATATGGCTGGAGAGGCAGCAAGGGGATGACATCAGAACTTGTCCAGTTAGATGGCTTCATTCATGGTTTCTCCAGAGCAGAAGCAAAACACTGAAAGAATGATGGGGGGTAGGGGTGAACTTGAACTTGAAGACTAATAACACGCAATGGTCAGGATCGCTCTGGGCTGAGTTCCTAGAGTGAGGGGTAAGTAGTAGATACAGATTCTGAAGACGCTATGAAATAAGCCAAGCTTGAGAAGGGGATACACTTCACAAACCATACTGCAGTGCCCCTTTTAAATAAAACGCCAATTTAAACTCTGTCGTAAAATGTGATAGATTTTTTTTTAAATCAAGTATCAAAGGAAAGTAAAAAAATCAAGAATTTTTATTGTTATTTAATGACGTTTTTGGCCTCCATTTGGAAGTGGTTTACGACCACCACAGTGGACAGGAAGAGACACCAAACCTGTCATAGGGGCAACCACATCTGTGTTTTGATGGGAGTTATATTTTCCTCCTAAAAAATGGTGGTAGGTTTGGCTTAGTCACTTTGTGTTTACTTTTAAAGTTGTTGCTTCCCTTCTTTTTTTTTAATGTCAATATGATTCTGGGTATAGTCTTTGTAATGAACTGCTGTCATTTGTGGAAGAAGGGTTAGGTTTCTATGTATGCGTACGTGGATGTAGTCACTAAATGCAACCAGTTTAAAGGCTACTGGGAGGTTTACAGAGCTACAGTTTATTAAACTTGCCTAAAAATCTCTGTAATATTTTCCTTAGTATCAAAAACATACCTGTTTAAACATTTTAACAGTATGCATCTTGTAATTGATAAAAGAAGCAAACAAGGAGAACCTTCCCACAGAACACTTGTCCCCACCATTATTGCCTGTAAGTGGGCACTTGACCGCAGAAAGAAGTTATGGGCTTCTCTCATAGTCTCTTCAGCTGAGTTACTAAAATTAATTTCCCTTAATGTGCCTGATTGAATTTTACTACATTGGGATTTTATTTCCCTCAAATATGCTTGGAAAAGAAAAATAAATGTTGTGCTTTGCTGTAGTAAGAATGTGAAAAATTAATTGCCGTGGAAGACTAGCTCATGTATGTGGCTGTGCACTTCTTTGGAATTTCAATCCTATAATCTTGAAAGGTGGGACAGATAGGCGGACTGATACACATTATGGAATAATGCCCAGGTATGAAAATGCTAACGCTCAAAAACTTCTGACTGGTTTTCAGGGAAGCTGTTTGTTTTGCAGAAGCTTAGAAATAAACTCGGAAAAATATAGATAAAATCCTGGAGTTTTTATGTATTGTAAAATTAAACTATCTATGCAAAACAGCATACAAAGTCAAGATTATAAATATGTTTAACAAAACCAAATCACTGTTTCTTTAAAGGTTTCCAACAAAATTTTTTAAATGTTACCTGTATCAATCTCTGAAAAGTGTGATTTTGGGGTGAAATTTTTCGTTCGTGCTTTTCGATATCTTTCAGTTTTTACATGTAAAGTGTTTAAATCAATATAATGATCACAAGAAAGCAAACTTTGAGCTATTTTCAAGTGCTTTGTAATGGCCCAGAGGATACGTTCCAAGAGGAGGGAGGGCACAGAGTCATGCAGGGTGGGATCATAGACGCAAGCCATGGATGCCCAGGCGCTCACATGGAAGGCCTCAGAACCAAAGCGCAGCAACGTGATCATGGTGACCGTGGTCATTAGATCACAGACGACTTTCACTTTTCTTACGTGTTTGCTTCTCCAAGTTTTCTATAGTGCCCGGGAGTGATGCCTAAACACAGTGGGAACTATTTGGGAATTTTACACCGACGCCTCTATATTTCTAATTTGTATCTCTTGCATGGTTCCTGACAGTTCAGAAATGGATGCAGGCAATTTTGAGCCCTATTGAAGGTTATTTTCCCAATGGGACTGACTCGGAGGAAGGGAGAAAGAGGAAGAGAGCTGCCTGGACCTGGTGGAATCCCTGAAAGACCACTGTTGGAACGGCCAGTTTCATTGGCAATAAGCTGTGTTCAAGAAAAGTGAAGTCTATGGATAGGAGGAGCCATTACTAATGGCCTTTCTTCCTGGCCTCTCAACAACTGGCAAGTTCATGGAAACATCCTTCAGAGATGACCCCCTGCTCTTCTCCCTGCCAGACTTCCCCAGAGTGACCTTTGTGCATTCCCAGAGGTGTGTTTCAAGCTTCTCCCTTAGCGTTTAGGTAAACAAAGGCTTGGGATCTTCATGCTGAACATCAGACAAAGAGACATAACTGTGAAGACACACAGTACCTGTATAACTACTGCCTGCCAACAAGAGAAGTAGCCCCACTCCTTCTGTGTTTCCTGTGTCCTGGTGACTCTCCTAAGCAGACAGCAGAACTGGAAAACAATTCTATCCCATGTCCCATCCACTGAGAGCCTATGCAGAGATGACTGCCCCATGCACAGTGATGAAATTCTAACAGAGATGACTTAAAATGCCTTAAGTTGAGGATGCCAAAGAAATCTTGGACTTAATGAATTAGTGCATAACTGGTAGTACATGCCTGCTGGTTATGATGATCTTCCCCATATTTTAAAATGTTTATGTTAATAATTATTATAAAGAATAATTATGTTTGTGTTTCACTTTACTTATTGAATGGACCATTCATAACCATCAGTCTGAAGTTAGTTTTGAGGTAATGCTAGTTAAATGTATCTAAAGCCCAGATACATGGAAGGATTTGAAAAAGAAGATTCTCAAAGCCTCTACATCTCTTCATATCCCTAGTGTCCCTTCTTATTATTAATATCACTTCTAGGGCAGCTAGAGGGTCATAAAGAAGGTTTTTCTCCCCTTTTCTTTTGTAGTGCTGTGCCTCAAACAAGCAAGGCATGCAGTCAACCGCTGAGGCACACCCCAGCCCTTAAACTGTGGTTAGCCCTTCCTAAAAGACTCATAGCAACAATCAAAGCTATTATTGGCCTGCCATTATCTGAAGCAGGCTCAGGTTCATTAAGAGGGAAGTGGTTTCCTACAATTTCCTACAATTCTTTCATTTTCTTCTGGGGAGGTTGGTAATTACTTGTCAAATCTGCTAAAAGCCATGATTTACAAACTAACAAGATGCAAGCTGTTTTCTTGCATGTCTTTCAGGAGCTTTAACCCAGGAATGTGCCACCAGCTAGAGTATTAGTTTCAAGGCAGCTTTAAGGACTGGTTTTGGTGGAGGTGGCTGCAGAGGAAGGTGATGTTATGTACAAGGGATAATTCCCATGTATTGTTGTATATGGGAAAGGAAGCCAGGTAGCAACTCATGACAAATCATGTTGTGGCATGATTTGTGTAGAAGACTGAAGTGCTAGAAACTTCTTGAGAGCAAGCAAGGTTGACACTGAGACAGCTATGTCACAAGCCAGGGACACGCGAGGTTGGACAATGGTAGTAAAAACCAGTATTTACTGAATGCTTTGCATTAACAGTGAACCCATGACTGGGTTTTGATCCTGACTACAGCGTCCTGAGAAAGGTGCTGTTATTATTCAGTTTCCAGAAAAGAAATGCAAGACTTAGGCTATAACACATTGTGCTGAGGTGGTAGCTCCAATCCTGAAGAGTTATTACAGAGCTTAAACAGTGTATGCACACACACACACACACACACACACACACACACAGCCCTCTTTCAGATATGAAATACTCCCATTTCACTTCTCCCTTATACTTGTAGCTATACATATGCATATGTAAATATGTGTTGCAGAATACACTGATACAAATTAATGGAGTTTTCCTTTCTAATATCTAGGATAAAGCCAACTTAGTTACAGCAACATCTACATATGGTATATGACTACATATCAGAATGCTAACACAGCAACAATTAATAGTATTCAATGACAACTATCTAGATTTAAATCACTCCTATCTCCTCCATTGCCCTCTTAGGTTAGTGGAGGAAAGAGGCCAGGACACTGATGGGCACCTCCAAGCCACGCTATCTCCTTCATGACAATATTCTTTACACGTTAGTACCACTGTCCATTTGATGCCTGACCTCTGTGCACTGTGAAGGCAGGGATACGCTTTTGCTACTGACTACTGTAGCCCAATAGCTGTCTCAGTACCTGTGCACCCAGCAGGCACTCAGTAGATAACCACTGGCTGATTGAGCACAGGTATCATCATGTTGGTAACAGATGTACGGTACAAAAGCCAAGTGCTATAAATTCGATCACTGCTTTCCCTACCTGACGCCTCCCTATTACAGTTATTAAACACGACAAATCTCCGCACAAACATAGCCATTATGATTAATTTTGAGAACCTACATAAAACATGTAAGAGAATCCTGACTCCGTTCACGGACAAAATTGTGAACAAGCTAGAGGCATTTACATGCTGAATCTCTCTTAGAGAGTATGTTAGCCAAATTTTATATTATTGACAACCTTTTCTGACAGTCAATTCCTTAAACACGACTTTTATATTCCTAAGATTATTATGGGGTAGGTAGTGGACTTAATTTTTTTTCTCCAGAGTTCCCGCTACATGGAAAAGAAAAATGAAGTAGCATGTAAAAATAACTTCCTTACAATAAAGAAAGAGGTACACAATTTGATACTCAATTATTTTTAAGGCTTCTGTGAATCATTTCATTTTTATTTGCCGTGGGCTTTAGTCTCATGCACAACTTGGAGTTTTCATGTGTGAGAGTCAGAAAGGAAAAGCAGAAACAAAGTAAGATGATTTAACAGAAAGGATACACATTCGAGAGAGTGCTGAAGACATCAAGGCTCAGCAGGTTGGAAGAGGAAGGAACAGCCCATAATCACTATGTGAACTTGTATTTCCCATGATAGCCATTGAGAAGCTGGTGTTTGTCTTCTGCAGTTTTCCTTTCTAGTGGTCAGACTGTTGCATTTGGAATGTCACTGCGTCCATCCAACAAACATTGCCACGGGTATGAAAAATAGCAGAGAAGACGGCAAGTCATCTAGGCCCTTAAATAGTTTCTATGAAAACATAGCTGTTGAGTGACCCATTCAAAATTAATCATGGTTAAAAAAAAAAACAAAAAAAAACGCAATGGAGCAACTTCCATTTTGACTGCTGAGTGCAGGCATATCCCAAAGCTAAAACTTCCTGTACATGGATGCAGAGCCTTTCATTCTCAACAGACTGCCCCAGACTCTTTTGGGGGCAGGGAGTTGAAACAGGGTTCAAGTGTGTAGCTTTGGAGCCTGGAACTCACTCTGTAGATCAGGCTAGCCTCGAACTCACAGAGATCCACTTGCCTCTGCCTCGCAAGTCCTGGGGTTAAAGGTGTGTGCCATCACTGCCTGGCTTGCCTCCAGTTTTACATTTCCTCTCGGACTTATTCTTTATGGATGGTGCACAGGAACTTCGATCCTTCTTCCTGAACATATCACCGTTGGAGATTTCTGCCTCCTGATTAACAACAGACTTCTCCCTGGATCTCCCATCCAAGTACTAAACAGGTCGGACCCTGCTTAGCTTCTGAGAACAAATGAGCCTGTGCAGAGTCAGGGGTATGACTGTCAAAGGCTCTTTGTGTTTGAAGGTGGAGTCAACTTTCCCTCCTTGCTATCCGTTTAGGTACAGAATGTTACTGCTTAAATGCTGTCTTTGAGATCTTCAAAGTAGCATCAAGTCAATTCATTCCTGTTTCCTGGACTGTCTACCTAACGTCTCCCTGATTCTAAGTCTCCATGTTAAAGATGCTGAGACCACCCTGCCCCTCAATAAGTCTTTAAAATTCACCTTGTGCAGGCCCTTGCATTTCAAATTCCTCCTCCAAGTATGCAAAGTGCTTCAGAATATGGTCTTGATTTACTTGGCCCATCTCCTCAGACATTCGTCACTCACCCAGGGTTTATCATCGCGGAGTACAAGCAAGGTGATCCTCATCCCACTCCTGCTCAAGTTACTCTTACAAACTAGAACACTCGGCTTTCCGAATCCTGCTTCTTCAATGTCAGCTGGGGCGAGCCCCTTTTCCTCCAAGAAGATGTTCCAGATTCTTTCCAGTTAATCCCTGTGCTTTTCTAGAGTTTCACAGTTACCCACGCATTTGCCATGGTGTGCCTTAGCGGAAGTGCTGCAATTCCTGTTGGCGTTTCTAGAAAGCAGACACCATTTTGTTGGATCGTCATAATTCCACCAGAGGGATTTACATCCAAGATGAGCCATGGAGGCAAGAAACACGTTAGCAAATCTTTAGCTTTTTTGATCTGTTAATCATGGGCTGTTTCTTCCTGCCCTAGGGAAGTGTTTAACTCAAGCTTCAGGTTTCAAGGCTGTCTCCATGAAGGAACCCTTCGTCTAGGGCTTATCGCTTTGTGTTCATCCTACCCTACAACTGACTTCTGCATCCAGGCAAGAGGGATGAGTGGCGCCCACTCAGGTTCGTCTCGTCTCCTCTCTGAGGAATGAAAGTTTCAATCTGCCCTAAAGCTGAGGTCTCCTTTGCCTTCGGCATATTTCCAGTTGCAGACTTGGGCTCCGTTTCTTTGGAGCACGACACAGTCCAGGGACCTGCGCTTGGGACCACCATGGTCCTCAAAGGAGGAAAGCACACCACGGGACTGAATCTGATGGAGACAAGAAGATCCTGGCTTAGCTACCACCAAAGAACTAACAGATCAATTAGAGAGAAGAAAAACACCAGATTTGGCCACTTCTCTTAAGTCTTCTCTCCCAGTTTGAAGGTAATCTCAACGTTTGAATCATTGAAATCTTTTTCAGGTGATATAGTACTTTAATATGCCAAAAAGGTTGATTTTGTTTGTTTTTTCTTAAACCAAACTGTTTATCCTTTGCATTTTGAAGACTAAGTGACAGTAGGTGCTCAAGATGGGGAGGTTTTGCAGGGCTGCTGGAAGCATCACTCCACTGACTTCACAATAATTCCCTTGTAAAAGGATTTAATTGCTGACGTTGTGTTATCTTGAGGAAAGCATCCAAATTCCCGCACCTCTAATCACGGTTTGAGATGTGAATAGTAAGAGCGCCACTACAGGTGGCGTGAACAACCTGAGCTGTGGTACTGGAGTGTTAGCTCAGAAGTGAACTGTGATATGGGTTACCCATGAAGTCCTGCAGCCCCATTACCGGAAAAGGCAGAAGTACCTAGATATGATGATGATGGTGATGATGGTAATAATAATAATATGATAAATAACTCACTATTTCACTATCCAGGTATGGCCTGACTGGTGTAGAAGCTACCACTCATTAAGCTTTTCCACAAGCATTTAGTCAGAGAGATTCTGACATGAGCTCTGGACCTTCATGTCTGCTGAGGAGCCCTCATACACATTTGGCCTGGACATCTTATTCCAACAAGATGAATGGGACACACCCTGCTGCCCAGCCATTCTGTCTGCAGGATGTCTGTGTTACAGTAAACATGAGTGAGGTAGGGCGATGCCTTCAAAGACCAGGAAACCAAGCCAACATCCAAACATCCACATGCTCATGCCGAGGGATTTCCAGACCCAGGCAACTCGTTGACTATGAAGAGAAAACGGGAACTAAATCCTCGGCAGATTTCCCTGGTAGCATGTTTTGCAGATTCCAATTGCACTTTAATCTTTTAGATAGATTTAGTGTGTTGAAACAAAGAAACAAATGCTTTGTGGGCTTCCGTTACTATTTGAAAAGGTTGTACAATTCGTATGCACAGAAGGGAGAAGACGGACTTGAATTGCTACTTCTTCTGCTCCTGCATTGTTTCACCATCCCGATAGCTAGATGCTGTGAGGTTTTCAGAGCAAGTACTCATTAATCTTAATGTGTTATTGATGGAAAAGGGCCTGAGTTAAGTGGCACAATCAGAGGGCCCCTCCCACCTGAAGAACACTGGGAATTAAGCAAGGCAATTATTTCCCAGAACACTGTCCACACCTTTCAATTTTCCTTTCTTTAATGACTTCCAAGTGAGTTAATCAGCCTTCCCAAACTCTTAGAGTATTTTATTACAAATCAGGGCAAATAAAAGGGAGTGAGTGAGGTTGGGGTGTAGCTCAGAGACAGATTGCTTGCCTAGTGGGTAAGAAGCTATAAGTTCAGTCCCAAGAACCACGAGAGAGACAGAGACAGACAGACAAACAGACAGGAGAGAGAAGCGAGGGGGCGGGGGAGCTGAGTGTTATCTACATGCAATTAGGGACATTAGAAAGCCTGCTTGCATTGGTGAGACATTCAGCGTACCTTTTCACAGAGTCAACATAAGTCCAGAGAGAAAAGAAAGTCTTTTATTCCAGAGATGACCAACGTCCTTCCAGAAATATATATTTACTCTCTGGGGTCTAATCAGGGTAGAGAAAAGAACCCGACTGGACGACTGGGCTGGTGGGTGGAGTCAGAGTGGGGAGAGTGGGAGAGGAGGTTTCAATAAGGCGCAGAGAAGCTGTGTCTGGGAGTGACAGAGTCAGAGGGCTGAGGGGGAGAGAAAACCCTGCCCTGAAGATGAGACTGTGTCTAGGGTGGGCTGAGGGAGTGAGGCAGGGTGTCTTCCACACGGTTTTACAACCGTACTCTGCCTGGCTGTAAGGCTCTGGAGAGCCGTCCCCCCAAATCTCATTTTCTTCAGCAGTGACTTGTGTAGAGCGCTCAGGTTTCCTGTACTCACAATTTATTGCCTTACTTCTCCCAGTATGCTCCAGCCTCCACCAAGTCTAATTCTTCTTACAGAACTCACTACCATCTCCACACTATATAGGCTGCTTATTTCCCCATTTTTAGCCCTGCGTGCTAGAACGTAAGCTCTGTGGCCACAGGGATATTTTTTTTTTTCTTTGCTAGTGTGGAGTGGCCAGCACAGCCTTCAATGGATGTTGTTGAATGAGAGAATCATCGCTTAACCGTTTCTAGTATGTAAGACGCACAGCAAGTTTTAGTTATGAAATAGCTAAGCTGAATGAACCCTGTCTGCAGGCACTGATTCCAAGGCAGTGATTCTGAGTAGAGCAGAGGAAACAAGTGGAGGCCGAGGCAGCCTGAGATGCCCTAGAGAGTTGGATGAAGAACCTGTGAGGGATGGCGCTTGAAAGTGAGCGTGATTAAAAGGAAGTTGCTGGTACTTGGAGTCTATAGATCAATGCAGAGGGAGGCCTGGAGGTCAGTGATCAATGGCAATAAGGAGGGAAGCCGGTGGAAAGATTAGATAGATGATCGATCAGTGCTGTCTAGAGTCAGGAGGTTTTGACCGGCAGAGCAGAACCCTGAGAATTTAAAGCTGGCTCTCACGTGACACATGGCCACAGGAAAGCGAAGAACATTCTGTGGAGACAGCCTCTGAGAAATGTTGGTCCTTGAAGAGAGCTGGGGTGCAGTTAGGGAAATGAGTCTAACAGAGAGGCTGAAATGTAGGGAAGGGGTGCTGAAGATGCCCGCCAACAGGAGGAAGAGGAGCATGCAGGGTCACAGAGGATACGTGACACTGGTGACTGAGATGGTCCGAGACACAGGGAAACTCATGGCAGCAAGGGTTTTGCTGCTGTTTGATTTCCACCCCAGATGCAAGATGGTTTTGTAGTCTAAGAAGTCATCCAAGGAGAGAGGCAGTACGTTTTTGGAAACATCTTGACATTAAAAGGCACTACGGAATTGAAATATCTATTAGGCACCCCTATTTGTCACGGAAATACCATTCCCTTCCACCTGAGGATGCTTGATGCTGAAGGCAGACGTGTGTGTGTGTGTGTGTGTGTGTGTGTGTGCACTCATGTGCACGTGAATGTCCATGCAGGAGTGTGCCCACGTGTATGGGTGTGCATTCACATGGGCTAGTGGTCAATGCTGGGCATATTCCTCAATTGCTCTGCATCTTATTTTAGAGGTAGGGTCTTTTCTGAACCTGGAGCTCACCATTTGGCAAGACTGGCTGGCCACTGAGTCCTTAGACCCTCCTGTTTCCACCCCTACAGTGCTGGATTACAGTGTGAACTGTAATGCCTAGATTTTGAGGTGACTGTTAGGTCCTCATACTTGTGTGGTAAGTCTTTACCGGCCGAATCCTAGTCTCAGTCCCAGGATTTTCTTCTGGTTGACTTAAAAAGTCACTAGCAA
Source organism: Microtus oregoni (assembly GCF_018167655.1). Taxonomy (NCBI): domain Eukaryota; kingdom Metazoa; phylum Chordata; class Mammalia; order Rodentia; family Cricetidae; genus Microtus; species Microtus oregoni. The sequence goes on from NW_024545073.1 coordinate 27,277, forward strand.
GAAACCCTGTCTCAGAGAAGAGAAACTCTGTCTCAAAAAAACCCAAACCACAAAAAAGTCACTAACATTTGAATCATGTTCCTAATAAGCCCAATGTAAAACACATTAATTTTTTAAATAAAATACTTACAAAAGATATTTTTAGAAGCATTGGGAGTCTTGTAATTTAGGACCCTGATCTAAGGCTTAGTACCCCATTTGTTAGTAAGTGTGAGGTACTTCATGTCATGTCAAACTCAACTTACTTATCAATCTTCACTGGTTACTTCATGGTTACTGGTCAATGACTTAAATGTTGGCTGAGTGACTATCAGATCCTAATCATTATGAAGAACAGAAAATGAACAATGAAGTTATAAACACTACAGAAAACATTATTCAGAAGTCAGTAAATAAATGAAAATCTGCTTAGAACAAGTGAAGATCTGGACACGAGAACCTTCATGCTCTTCACTCTCTGGATGAAGCACTGAAGAAAAGAATAATTAGTAAGAAGAAGTGTGAACAAACATGAGCGTCCTAGACACTCTGTTCAGATGCTATTCAACAGAAGGCATTGAATGACTGTCCATTTGGAGCACAAATGTTGAGGGGAGGCCATAGTCTCCAGGAGTTCTACGATGCAGACATTTCTACATCATTGTATCAGGACAACAGAGGACAGTTTTCGCAGCCTTTGCAGGTTTCCCTAGGTAAAGACCCTCCAGACTGCTCTATACATATGATGCGCTAGTATGTTCATTCGTTTCCTGGCTTGATTAGCTGAGTGCAGACTTTGTTACTGACTGAGATGAACCAGAGTTAGAGCCTCGGCAGGTACAGGTTGGGGCTGTGCTTTAGGACTTCCAACCCATCCCAGGGCAGCAGCTTCTGATGCTCTACGGATGCACCCATCAGTAAGAAGCAGCCTGGATGTATTTTGTCTGGATGGTTTGGGACAGGTTCTCTCCAGCATGGAGCTTGCTATTAGCCCTGACTGGCTTCAAGAGCATCAGCAGACTTGGCATGCTGGGATTACAGGAGAGAAACGGTCCAGAAGTCTCACCTGGACCCTTTCACTTCTGCTGATTGGAAGAGAAAATTTAGGCAGTCAAAAGTTTGTGGGCTTAGCACATTTCTTACTACTAAACTAAGGTCCTCAGGTGATAAAGTCACGTGGGAAAAGGCCTCCTCTCAGGAGAATCACCTAGCATCTGTTTTATGTCACACCAGGAAAAAACTTCAGGACTTCAGAAAGGCTTGAGGTCAGACCATGTTTGCTGCACCTGTGCAAGCATTAAAGGCTTCTGTCTTATAAGGAAAATTCATTGTTGGGTGAATTTTGCCGTTATATTTCATACTGTTTTATTTTTCAGCCATTCTGATTTTTACAATGCACACTCAAGTTCCTGTTGTCTTGAAACACAAAGACAAGTTCAATATTGGTATTTAACTCTAGGGAGAGAAAAATCACATGCATACACACACGCACACAAACATGAGTGTGTGTGTGTGCGTATGTGTGTGTGTGTGTGTCACTTTTATATATAGCTTTTGACCCCGGAATAACTTTCACTATTTAAAACTGTACAGTGTAGGACCTTATATGATTAATATCTATGCATAAAATGACTGATTAGGTAAAGTACTTAATTCTCCTCTCCCACTGGTAGTTTAAGTGTGCCATTTACTCAGATGTGTGGCCTGTGAAGATGAGTTAGAAGTTACACACAGAACAGAAGAGTGTTAACCCTTAAGGGAGAGTATAACAAATGTCAAATATCGAGCCTCAAAACTGGACATTATTTTTATGCATTTCTCTTAACCTTCTGGAATGGCAAGTTCAACAGTAGTTGCCCATTTTACTGCAGTCATTACGGTTGTAGTTCCCGGGAAAGCAGAGCAAACTTTCCCCTCATGCTCCTTGCCTCTTCTCCTGTTTCTTTGACCACCCCCCCCCCCCAACCCCAAGGAGCATTTACACACGCAAGCACACACATTTACAGTTCCCAGGACTGGATTCTCCCTCTGGGACGTCAGGTTTTCTAAATTAGGCTAAATGTAATCCCAATCCCACCTATGCTCAAGTTTGCCACAACACATTTGCAAAAGGATTAGGCAAGAGCCTGGTTGACAGAGTCAAGTTCCTTAGCCAAAGAAGGTTCTGTTTTGTTCTGCTTTTAATTGGCCATCGTTAATTAAGTAACCAATGTTTTCTGCAAATCAGCTTTAGTTTGTTCAACATGAAAAATTGGAGAAGAGATACCAACCAAATTCATGAAACGCTTTTCTTTAGTACTTGATGCTTTCCAAGTAGCCATAGCATTTTTTAATGGAGAAAGCAAAACCAGAAGTTTGAGGAAGGCTGGGAATTTTTTCAATGAGAATAAAAAACAGCGAAGGAAGAGGAGACTAGAAATTAGAATCTGGTATGCTATGCACTACTTACCTTCAAAAGTCAAATAAAACTTTCCTCTGTCAAACCAAACGAGGGAAGGCTGTTCATTCTCTGTTTGGCCAGGAGTTGAAGCGGGATGGGGAAGGTTAAGGAGAGGGAGAGAGAAGGACACGATGTGAGTTACAGAGCAGGTCATTAATCTCACTACGGGGAAGGGCAGAGGAGGCACTGCATGCCGTTAGCGTGCAGGAAACAGGGAAGCCTGGGAGTCTGGAGTCTTTCGTTTTGTCTCTGTTTTAATTGAGCAAACAAGGCAGAATCAAAGCTATGGAGACTGGAGGGATGGACACGCGTGGAGGTAGCTTGAGGCTAGGCACTTGTATGCACGGAGCAGATGTCTTCCTGGCCATGCAGGGGTGTTAGCATAGTTTAACTGCATTAATTTGGGCAAAAAACTGCCATTCAGCAATTGCTGGATCCTTTTTTGTCTTCAAGGTCACCCCCTTGCTTATTGGCACAACCTGGGGTTGAGGTTTATAGGCAACATTTGCTTAGCTTTTCAATGACAACAGCATGGCATTGCATATCGATTTAAAGTTCACAGACGATGTCAGTGATCTCCCATCCCTGTGCTGGCATCACCTTAGGTGTCCAGCCACAACACGCCCTTTACATCTGTACCAAAGAGAAGAAAGATTTCCAATGGTGCTTCAGCAAGTTTTACATTAGAAAGTAGTCAGCAGATTCTGGGCACTTAAATGATTTCTCCCTCTGAACTTGGCACAGCCATGACATCTCACCTGCTCGGAGGAGCCTTTTCTCTAAGAAACTGTCATGCAACCAGCTGCTCTATAAGTATGTCCACTTAAAATCGGTTCAGTGACATGAGTCCCACGATGGACAGGCAATGTCCAGGGTGCATCTGAGACTCATGAGGTGAGGAGCATGTCCGTGAAGCTTCGAGCATTCAGATGGAAAATGGCTTGGATTTGGAACAACTCTACGTATCTAGATAGCGCTCAGCTAGCACCGTACCTGCAGGCATGTCACAGCGCCTTTCAAACGAGGGCAGTTTGTCATAAAAAACATCATCTTCCGACACTACAAACCAAAGAAACGTAAACGAATGGAAAACAAAAGCACAAATACAAATTCCAAATGAAGCCGAGAGAAGCACAGTTTACTGACCGAGGCGAAAATGATTTTCACGGAAAAAGGAAAGAATTTAAGACACTGGGATTCAGGTGAAGATATGGGAAGTGATGAGCTTACTTGAGATGATTCTATGAAGAGAAACTGAACCAAAAAGGAAAAAAAAATGTCAGGGTTTAGCATCTGTCAATGTGGTGGGAGTCAGTTACAGAGAAGGAGTTAGACCCTCCCACCTTCTCAGGGAGCCATGAAAGGCTCAGCTTTTCTTGTGTGAGAATACTTCACTCCACTGCAGTTCCCAAGGGGTCAGACAAATGTCCATCAACACGAACCTCAGTATAGCTATGACAGTTCAATAAGATCACCCGGCATATATATTCCCCCGGGAAGAAAAACGTTAGCTTTTAACCTGTCCACAAAACAGCAGTATAAATCCAGGGTTCCTGCACTCAGGGTGCCATTTTAACTAACGTGTACCTGCCTTTGAAAAAGATCACTGATTTTGAACAGTGTGATCATACTAATATCTTTGACCATGGCTCCAACTGTGGCTAGATGGTGGTCTTTGGAAATTGGCCACAGCTTTATGATCTGAGACACCGATCCTTAACTATTTCTGATCTTTACTCTGTCTCCTCACCAAACAACAAATACAAGGAACTGTTTTTTTTTTTTTTACGCTGTGTGATTAGAAAATAGTGCTCCCGTTTTTAAAGGTGCTAGCACAACCTTCATAGATAGTCAAATAAAATTCCTGCTGGAGAAACCTAGACTCATAGTAAAGAAGTTAAGTACTGAAACTAGGATCCAATAAATGTTTCATAAACAGATGCTTTGAAAGTCATTCTAATAACCGGATGGCTAGGCTTAGGGTATATGACAGGGAAACTTTCCTTTTTCAGTTATTGGCATTCTAAGATTTAAGGAAAAAATGTGTGTGTGTGTGTGTGTGTGTGTGTGTGTCTGTGTATGTATGAGTACGCATATGAGTGTATGTGTGTATGTCTGTGTATGTATGAGTACGCATATGAGTGTGTGTGTGTCTGTCTGTGTATGTATGAGTACGCATATGAGTGTGTATGTGTGTGTGTGTCTGTCTGTGTATGTATGAGTACGCATGTAAGTGTGTGTGTGTGTCTGTCTGTCTGTGTATGTATGAGTACGCATATGAGTGTGTGTGTGTGTGTCTGTCTGTGTATGTATGAGTACGCATATGAGTTTGTATGTGTGTGAGTCTGTGCACTGTGGGGGAGTATGTCTGTGCTGGAAGAAGGCACTGGATTCCCTGGAGTTCATATTATAGTCATGCACCACCTGATGAACTAAGTTTGCTTAGTACTAGCACTTCTAAACAAATTAATCAACTCTTTAATCAATATATTTTCATATGATTGGGTGTTTTGCTTGCCATGTATGTTTGTGCACACATGCTGGTGTCCTCAAAGGCCAGTAGAGGGTGCTGGATTCCGTGGTGCTCTTAACCATTTAATCATCTCTCCAGCCCCAGGTTTTGAATGTTATTTGTCAGTACTTAACTGTACTTACAGCTTCCTCGAGGGTGGAATAATTTAGTAATAATAATTTAGTGTTCCGTTGAATGGGGCATAGTAGATACAGACATTTCACAAATTATAGCATCTTTCGTTTCTATGCAGGCTAACTGGGCATGCATATAATCCGCCCCCCCCCCGAAAGTTAATAGAATTTAGAATTGCTACCCCACATTGGAGGAAATATTGCATGTTGCGCTGCTTTAGAACGAGTCACTTGGACTCAAGTTACGGACCGAAGAAAACATCAGTGTCCATCTGACACTAACTTTGTTACCCAGAGATGGTTGCTTTTCACTTGCTACAGATTCCTGCCACATGAAAGATGCAAATCAGAAAGCACAATTACCAGGGAAGGATTAGAGCTAACAGGGGAGCTGAGAATGCCTGCCTTGCCATCATCCAAACAAGCAAAGAAACAAACAAACAGGACACTTCTCATGGTCACTGAGATACGAAGCAAGTACTAAAGTGAGGACTTGCAAGGAGAGATAAGGCCCCATTATCTCTTCCGCTACTTCCCATCTGATTCTTAGGACTTCAAACACTTTCTGTGCTCCATTAGTAGTGATAGACGTCCCCCCTCCCCTGAACTGCACAGTGCGGGTGCCGTGGGCATTCTCTAGCACAGAAGCCGTCACTGGGTTCCCTCCCTTTGTTCGAGATGTGCATCTTCTCACATTCTCAGCGGTCTAGAATTAGAGGGTAGCACGGGCAGTATGGGAAAAAGAAAAAAAAGTGTACCCTGACGCATGTGGAAGCCTTTTGTCGGTCTTTCTCATATATAAATTCATGGTGTTCTCAAAAATTGAGGAATTCTTACGTTAAAAAAATATATAGCTATCTGAGAACTCTTCATTATTTGAGGGTAAGGATATATAGAAATTTCTATCTTCTCATGCTGTATTGGGCTCTCTAGACTCACAACTCTTGTGAAGTTATTCATACTTAAAGTTCTTTATGGGTGTTTTCTTATATGAATTATTGTGTAGAGAGTTTTGACTTGCTGTTATTTTATTTTTGGAGAAAGGGTCTGTGTAACCCAGGAGCTTGTGATCTGCCCTGCCTCGGCCTCACGAGGTGCACTACTAAATGTGGCACAGATTCACTTTAAAAATTTTTAGTTCATGTCTGACTTTGAGATTGGCTCATCAGTTCCCATGGAATTGCTCCAAGAACAACACAGAGGGCACAGGGAATGGCAGGAAAGTGTTGTGGAGGTGGGAGGGAGTTTGCTGTGAATTTTCAGCCTTCCCCAGTCCACCTGTTTCCAGTGAGTTGTCATTTTAGGCAAGGCAGAGCCTTTGGAGAAAAGCAGGGACAACAACACACAAGGCTGGGCTGGTCATGCAGAAGCAGAGTGACTTCAGAGAGAAATGGTGGTTATGTGACCAGGTGGTGAGGACTTCAGTGGGCAGATGAACCCAAACCAAAACAGCAGAACCTAACGGAGCAGATGGGGGTGCTCCTCTGCAGGAGGCATTATGACTAGCTTCCTATAGGGGTCTATCATCTTTTTTCAAGTCCTCCGTGGTTCATCTTGAATGAACACACAGTAGGAATGATGAGGATCAATGTTTCTGGTTGTAATTGGAGGTTCTGTGTGTGTTTTCTCCTTGAGTCACAGCGAGCTGAAAGAAAATGCTGGATGGCCCATCTGAGGCATGGTGTTGTCATTTTTTGAGCGACAGTTCTGATGTGGGATGCCCTTCTGAATCTTATGAATATGTTTTATTGTCATTGGTTAATAAAGAAGCTGATTTAGCCAATAGCCAGGAAGAATAGAGCCAGGTGGGAAATCCAAACAAATATAGGGGGAAAGAAGGTAGAGTTTGGGAGATGCCAGCAGCTTCCAGGGAAGCAAGATGTGAAGTAACAATCCACGAGCCTCGTGGGAAAATATAGATTAATAAAAATGGGCTAATGTAAATTGTAAGAGCTAGCCATTAATAAGCCTGGCTAATAGGTCAAACAGTTTGTAACTAATATTAAGCTTCAGTGTGGTTAACTTGGGAACTGGCGAGTGGGAGAGAAACCTCCAGTT
>NW_024545074.1:0-27500 GCF_018167655.1 Microtus oregoni
AGGTTTAGTTTATGACCACAACCACAGAGAACATGTCAGCAGGCAGGCGGGCAGAGTGCTGGAGCAGTACTTAAGAGCTTACTTACATCCTCATTTACAGGAAGCAGGCAGAGAACAGAAGACTGAGACTGGACCTGGCATGGGCTTTTGAAACATCCAAGTCCACTCCCAGTGACACACCTCCGAATCCTTCCTAAACAGTTCACCAACTGGGAGGCAAATATTCAAATATGGAGGTCACACTCATTCAAACCACCACAAACACCAAACATAAATTTCTACTTACAATTTTGAACAGAACATGAACAGAAAATGCATTTTATAAAACCAACAGACAGCACACTTAATGCTGAAAGGCTGCATGCTTTCCCTATAATCAGAAACAGGATGAGAGTGCCTGCCCTCACCAGTGGTATTCAGTATGGTGATGGCAGCAAAGCTCCAGCCAATTATAATCACAGAAGAGCATCAAGAGTATATGGTTTCACTTGTGCACATTGTCTGAAGACACTGAGGGCCATCTCTAGTCTGTTTCCAAGGCTTCTCCAGTGAACAAGTCTGAAAAACAGACACAATTCCACTGGAGAACTGCCACAGGGCAGAAGTGTCTCTTCTAAGGAGATGCTGTATAGTACTGATAAGGATCTCTAAACCTGAATCTAGTTCTATGTAGCAGAAACCCACTGTGCATACAGTATCCTGCTCACCTTGCCTCCATGCTACAGGTTTAGTTCTGAGAAGCCAGAAGTATCACCATAAACATGAAGCTCGAGAAGCTAGCTGTGAGCCAAGTCCTTTCTTCTGATCTAGGAATCTCATTGCTTCTGCAAACATGTATATAAAACTGCAATATGTTAAGCTTTTATGCCTATAGCAGGGTAAAAGAATTAAAATTTCTTAGTTCTTATTACCTTTTTCCACCAGAAAATAAAATCTTGTTGTCATACAAAAATTGCTAGTTTTCCGTCTTGTGAAAACAGTCTTAAAACTATACTGCCTTTCTTGCCTTGATGACTAAGAAACCCAGAAACAATACTTTCCCAAATTGTACAGATTTCTATTAATCCTTAAATGACTTAGCATTATTTCATGGTATAACTGCTTCATCTGCCTGCCTATTGTATTCTATATACTTATTTGTAAAATTTCCCAAGTATGTGATTAAGGAAGTGTTAAGATATGAATATCACTACTTTCTTCTCGGGGTAAATTCATGCAAAGTGTACATCTAAGAAGCATTTCCACTTTTCTTCTTTACCCCACCCCCCAATAAAGCCATCTTATGTTCTGCTATTTCACCCTTAGGTTCCCCAAGAGATGGTAAACTCTTGGGAGAACAGGCACAGGCTTTCTATGGAGACACTATCCTCAGCACCTTGGACATGGTACTTGAACCATGATACACAGAACATATAAAAACTTAAGAACAAGCAGATAGACATGGATGAGACAGAGGTTTGCTTTGTTGTGTAAAATGACAATTGGAGAGAGTGCTCTCTTCAAATATAAGCTAAACTCAGCTGGTCTTTTTTTTTTTAAATATTTATTTATTATGTATACAATATTCTTTCTACGTGTATGCCTGCAGGCCAGAAGAGGGCACCAGATCTCATTACAGGTTGTGAGCCACCATGTGGTTGCTGGGAATTGAACTCAGGACCTTTGGAAGAGCAGGCAATGCTCTTAACCTCTGAGCCATCTCTCCAGCCCCCAACTCAGCTGGTCTTAGTGGCATGTGCCTTTAATCTCAGTACTTGGATGGCAGAGACAGGTAGAAATTTCCTGTTCTACACAGTGAGTACTCCAGGCAAGCCAGGACTACAGCGAGACTGTCTGAAAACAACACACATACACACACCCCACAAGAGAGGGGCCTTACAAAAGACCGGGTGGCATGAAGAAATCATGGAGACATGTTTAACTGAAGCAAGTAGTTCTGTTTGACGTTAAGAAAAAAAGGTACACTGGGGTTCAGCTAAGGAGATTCTTCCCAGTTATAAAAGAGTTTAGACTTTGTTTTTTAGGGGGAGAAATTAGCACAGCAAATTCTTAGAAGAATTAATTTCCCACACTATTTTTCTTAAAACCTGTGGACAAGGAGAAAGTCAATAATTCTAATGTGCCTCAAGTAATATCATCCAATAATAATGCTAAAAAAGAAACCCACAGGATATACTTTACCAGTCTGCAAAATTTAAAAAACATGGACTTAAGAAAAACAGAAAATATAGTGAGCGTGACATTACAAGACCCAAGAAAAGCGATCATGGTATTCACAAACATTTAAGAAGTTAAGGGACTCCGCTGGCTCTGTCCTTATAAATTAGGCTTAGACATGAGACGATGCTAAATAAACAATTTGTTTTATATGTCATTGTAACAGTTTTGTGGATGCAATAAAAATTTTCTAAAACATACTCACATTGACATTTATTTTCCTCTTCTTTCTTTCTCTCCTCTACCTCTCTCCTCTTTCCCTCCCCCCTCAAAATATCCCCCTACCTTTACCTCTCAAAGGTTGGGGTCACAGGCATGTACCACAAAGTCAGGCTGCTTTAGACACATTTTTAAGGAACTCAGGTGGGGCTGTTAAGAATTCTAAAAATGCACATTAGGTAACATCAGCTCATAAATGGCTAATGGGTAGGTTTTTAAAATCCCTTGTCTATAGGTTTACTTGAGTCTCATTGAAACAAAATTAATTTATCCTAAACCAGTCTCTCTACACTTTCCCAAGAGATACCACAAACTAAAACATCACCTCGTATGATGGATGTATAGCCAAACTGTAGCCCAGCCTAAGAGTGCATCCACGCAACAGAAAAACTGGGTCTCAGGAAACAGGAGGCTGAAAGCTGCCAAACATGACCATGTAAGGTAAATGCCAACTGCAGGCAATCAGGCTATTTCTATTTGCCGCTTCCTTTTTCTTCCTGATATAAATATGACAGAGTGGGGCATTCTGTTCCATCTTTGGTCTGGAATGTTGCCCAGTTCTAAAATCTCTTTCTAGTTCAAATAATCTATGTAAATTCAACAGTTCTCAGGTTTCTGTTCTTTTTTTAACATAGGAATTTGTTACAAGCTTCTTATATGTGCCCACATGCAATTCAATATATGATTTTGATGAATGTTTAAGTATGTTAATTCCCTCCAAGTCTTGGATTAAACAATTATTTCTTAAATACGAGATATAACCATTTCTCTCTCAGTATTCCTTTGATAGAATAATCTATAGCACTGTTCTATGAAAAACACTGTTATGTCATTTGTCCTTAGCCTGAAAAAACAATATCTACAAGAAAAAAAAATGGGGAGCGTGTGAGTGCGTTTTCATATTTTATCTAATATATGATCACGCCACCTTTATATAAAAATTTTTATCACTACACCTGGTTCAACATTTGTTAGTCCTTGCAACTTTCATATTTTAATATCTTTATGGATTTTTAAATTTATAATTTCTTTACTATTTATATTAGTGTTTTATCTGCATGGGTGCATGCTACGTACATTCCTGGTATTCCCAGAGGACAGAAGAGGGCATCAGATTCCCTGGAAATTCTAGGAACTGAACGCAGGACTCTACAAGATCAATCAGTGCTCTTAAGCACCGACCTATCACTTCAGCCCTCTCTTTTCTGTTCTTTACCTCCTCTTACTTGTAATGTGGGAAACAGTAGAATAGCAGCATCATAAGAGATCATTAATTTTATATAATTAAACAACCTCACATAATTAAGCAATTAATCACCAACTGATTAATTAAGAACATACACTTATAAATATCAGCTTGGGACACGGGTGAGCTCCAAGACTTAGGGCTAACTTCTTAGTTTCTTAATTATGCTCTAGATAAATAGAAGTAGAATATATCAAATTATGAACAGGAGAAACATAACCAACTTCAGAATAAAAAAGTCTTAGTTGGATGAAATTCCAGTTCATAAATACTGAGAAATACTGAGGATTTTAACAAATAAAAAACATTCATTTAATAACCAAAACTTTTATTTATTTATTTTTGGTGTTTCGAGGCAGGGTTTCTCTGTGGTTTTGGAGCCTGTCCTGGAACCAGCTCTTGTAGGCCAGGCTGGTCTCGAACTCACAGAGATCCACCTGCCTCTGCCTCCCAAGTGCTGGGATTAAAGGCGTGCGCCACCACCGCCCGGCCAAAACTTTTAAAATTAAAGCATCTTCCTGGCTTTTCAAACTAAGCATATTTTTCTTTATTTTAAATTAAAATTTTCCCCATATGTATAGAATATAAAACTGACTTCTGAAACTTGTCCTGGTTTACCTTCTAGTACTGTGAAAAATACCATGATCAAAAATAACTTGGAAAGTAAGAAGTTTATGTGGCTTATGTGTCTTGGGTCACAGTCTACCCAGAGAAGCCAAGGCAGGAACTCAAGGCAAAACCCTGGAAAACAGGAACTGGGGCAGAGATCAGGGGAGAACGCTGCTGGTCTGCTCTCAGCATCCTTCCAAGCTCCCAAAGAGCAGCTCATTAAGCTCTAAGCACTCAACAGTTTTTCCAGCCCAAAGTTAAAGTTTTTCCACAATTCCCTCTAAAACAACATGGCTGGGGTTGTCAAAGCTCCTGGCATAAATTCCTGTCTAGTTTCCTTTCTATTGCTTCTCATGGCTGGTCCAAACCACCTTCTTACAGAACCAGGACCAGCAGTCCAGGGATGGCATCACCCACCATGGGCCAGGCTGCTGACTTAACTGAGAAAATGCCTTACAGCTGGATCTCAGGAATGCATTTCCTCAACTGAAACTCCTTCCTCTCTGATGACTAGCTGGTGTCAGCTGACACACAAAACCACCCGATACACCCAGCTTATACAGTTGAAATGCACTCAAACTTTCACTCAGAATCATACTAATGCTATCTGTACTTTGAATCTGGTGTACGGAAAGGTGAGCACAAAGCTTGGCTCTTCTCCTGCTGTCCTGACTTTACTTGCATTTTACTTGTGCTTTCTCTAAGTCCATAAAATTTCTCAAAGACTCATCATCAACAGCCTTGCTAAATGGCAATTTTAATGCATTCACTAACCTTTACAAGTCTATTCTATCTATCAAGTCTGTCCCACTTTCCTAAGATATACTTTCACAAGAATAGCCCATGAGACTCTTTACATCCTAACTACAGAGAAATGGGTGCCTGAAGATTGCACTCAGGATAAATAATAGGCAAGAAGAACTCACAAAAAGCTATCATAATACAATTTATTACAGCAAAAGGATTAAAATAAGCCTGGGAAAAGACAGAAAACCCAGGATCAGGGAGAGTTCTGACATTAAACCTTACACATGCTCTGACCTAGTGAAGTCAGACTTCACTATCAGGACTGCTCACGGAAGCCTCAGCATTCTGATTCTGCTCTTAGGGCTCTGGCATGCAGACATGGCTGACTGCCTCAAGCTAAACCAAATCTTCAGTTCCTCCTGTTGTAGAATATTATTTTATGGTGTGTTGATGTGGGAGTGTCATATATCAATCTATTGATTTCACTGGCTAAGTAATAAACTGCTTGGGCTCATAGCTTAGAACATAGGTGGGTAAACAGAACAGAATGCTGGGAGGAAGAGGAAGTGAGGTAAGACGCCTCAGAGAGATGCCATGCTCCCGGCTCCTGGGCAGATGCACGCGATGAAGCTCCGACCCAGGATGGATGTAGGCTAGAATCTTCCGGTAAGCGCACCTAGCTGTGCTACATAGAATATTAGAAATGGGCTAGTCCAGGTGTGAGAGTTAGCCTAGAAGAGGATAGATAGAAATGGGCCAAGCAGTTTTTAAAAGAATACAGTGTCCGTGTAATTATTTCGGGGGTATGAGCTAGCCAGGCGGCCAGGGTGCTGGGGACGCACCCCCGCGGCTCTTAATACTACAAATGGCGCCCAGACATGTGAACAACTGAACCCACTGAAAGCCTGAGAAAGCTTGGGAAACAATAAAGCGTGTTTTCTTTTTCTTTTTTTTTAATATATTTATTTTATTTATTATGTATACAATATTCTGTCTGTGTGTATGCCTGAAGCCAGAGGAGGGCGCCAGACCTCATTACAGATGGTTGTGAGCCACCATGTGGTTGCTGGGAATTGAACTCAGGACCTTTGGAAGAGCAGGCAATGCTCTTAACCACTGAGCCATCTCTCCAGCCCCCCCGCGTGTTTTCTTGATAGTGACAATTTCTCGGGTCTACTCTGCTTGCTAGAGGCAAGTAAGCACCTCATCTAAGAGAGGCTTCCTGACTCAGCTTTAGCTGCAAAACCCTGCAGCTCATTAAGAGGTTCTGCCACGAAACATTTAAATGGTGTTGACGAAAAGCTGAACGCATGCTTTTCGGTTTTCAGCCGTAGCAGGAAAAAAGCTGCGCCGTTTAAAAATGCCGGCTTTCTGGGCTGTCCTGCCAGGGCAAACTCTGACTCTTTTACGCAGGCGGTTCGTGCAGTTTGCAAGCACAGGCTGCTGAAGCTCGCTTGCTGGCAGGGACATTGAAACACTGTAGACTTGTGGCACTGAACGTGGCTACAGCCAGTACCTCAGCCATGAGGCTGGAAAGCTAAGGAATGGGCTACATCTAGCCGGCAAAGCCACGGCTTTAGTCCTACTGATACTGCTTGGTACATTAAAGACTCATGTGGTCAGAAAAACAGAGATACAGTAAAGAGAGCATCAAAGACAAAGAAAAAATTTAAATGATTTACAGTGTTAAAATATATGCAGACTAAAAGTTAAAATTCTTAAAGTAAAAAACAAAAATAAGGAAGAAAGAGAGTAGTTGGGTGTGGTAGTACACACCTTTAATCCCAACACTGGGGACGCAAAGGGAGATTGACCTCTGTGACTTCAAGGTGTGGTAGCACATGCCTTTAATCCCAGTGCCTAGAAGGCAGAGACAAACAGATCTCTGTGAGTTCAAGGTGTAGTAGTGTACACCTTTAATCCCAATGCCTGGGAGGCAGAGACAGGCGGATCTCTGAGAGTTTAAGGACAGCCTGGTCTACAGAGTTACTTTAGGTCAAAGATACAGAGAACCTGTCTCAAAAAGTTAAAAGTAAAAATAAACAAAATAGAGGTTAAAATAAAACACACAAAGATGGAAAATACACAGAGAATTTTGATACTGTATGCTATTATGCTCTCTTGAATTGTTTGAATGCTGAGGAAGAAGCAACAGCTGCTAAAAGATATTTGTTTATAAATGCTGCTGAACTAATCCAAAATAGATATTTTGAAAATGCCTTGACTTTGAAATTTGGATCTAAGGACATGATGCTTTGGAAAGGAGTTTCTTATTTTGTTTTCACAGAGGATGAGACCTTGTTCATTTCTTCTATTCCGATCATGGTATGATGGACCACGCCCTCCTGAAAGGTTGCAGTGAACATCTTCAGAAAATTGCTTCGCTCAACTGCCAACTGAGATGAAACTAGCACACAGGTTATACAATGAAAGACCTAATTAATGACGCCCTCATTCAGCAGGAAGCAGTTTGGAGAGAAAAAAACTGTGCCCATGTTCCCAAATATGGTTTATAAACGTTCTTTTTACATTTAAAGGGGGCTATGATATAGATATGAATAATTTGCATTAGTATAGATTTTGCTTTATTGATAGAGATTTAAGGTCAATTTTGTTATATGTATATGTATTTCTGATCTTGATTAAGGTATTGAGATTGTATAGTTCACTTAAAACTGTAATGTATATAGGCTGTTAATAGATAATCATAATAGTCAAGTTTGTAGACATGTTACTTGGATTTTCTAGATATATAGAGATATATATATTTCAGTTAGATAGACATTCTTCATATCTTTCAAATACTGCAGAATATGGCTTTTAATGTTTTAATAATTTAGGGTTTTTCATGACAATGAGACACTCTGCTCCTGGCAGCACCAATCTAATTCAAGAGGAAGATGGGCATCAAAGAGGATCCTTATGGAGTTTGATAGACATTTGGGCAAGAAACTGCTCTTACATGGACTGTTGCATAAACTGGACACTGAGAACCCGCCGAGAGAGGGACTGCTGAACTTGCCTAAAGGTGAGATGATCTTTCGGGGTTCCTGATTCATGAAAGAGTCTGCGAGACATTCTGCAGGACACAGCAGATAGTAACTGAACTGCCTTTGAAATTTCCTGCTTCATGGAAATGTCTGCTGGAAACTATGGGCCTGTAGGCCGAAGATGGATGCCCCAACGGTACAGAGAAACTTTAGATGACTGTCCAGGCAGCAAGATGTCTCTGTCATTTCTAGAGTTTTGGATTTCTTGTTTGCTTGGGTAATATTGTATCTTTCTGGAGTCTTTGGAGTTGAAGAATAGATAGATAGTTATAGTTTTCCTTAGTTATGATAAAGATAAAATAGATGTAAATATTGTAATTTTTACTTGATAACTGTTTTGTTATATGTAATTTTGCTATGTTAAGGTTAAAGCCTTCCTTTTTTGTTTAAACAGAAAAAGGGAAGTGATGTGGGAGTGTCATATATCAATCTGTTGATTTCATTGGCTAAGTAATAAACAAACTGCTTGGGCTCATAGCTTAGAACTTAGGTGGGTAAACAGAACAGAATGCTGGGAGGAAGAGGAAGTGAGGTAAGACGCCTCAGAGAGATGCCATGCTCCCGGCTCCTGGGCAGACGCACGCGATGAAGCTCCGATCCAGGATGGACGTAGGCTAGAATCTTCCGGTAAGCGCACCTAGCTGTGCTACATAGAATATTAGAAATGGGCTAGTCCAGGTGTGAGAGTTAGCCTAGAAGAGGATAGATAGAAATGGGCCAAGCAGTGTTTAAAAGAATACAGTGTCCGTGTAATTATTTCGGGGTATGAGCTAGCCAGGCGGCCAGGGTGCTGGGGACGCAGCCCCGCCGCTCTTATTACTACAGTGTGTTACTTTTCTTTATGCTCTGAAACATTTTTTTTAATGATGCAAAGATGTGTTTAAATAAAATTCAAGTGAGGACAGGAGGCAAAGTAGGCAAGTAGCTAAGGGAGGAGTCAGATGGAGAGAGGTTTTTAAGGAGGGATGAAGAGAGGGATGAGGGGAGACGCATGAGAACTTCCTGGGAAATGCAAGGAGGCGAGCTGCTTGCTATTCAGCCTCTCGAGGAGCAGGATTCCGCCTCAACTTTTGAATCTTGAGTTCTTTAGAGGGAAAGAGATTTAGAGAAGTTCCCTATGTAGGCAGAATTTCCCCAGGCTGCAACTCTTGCAGCCAAACTCCTGTTGACAGCTACAGAGTTGCAGCTGCTTATGAGGACGGCCTTAGTTTAAAAGGCAGCAACAGCTAAAAATGAGGACAACATCCTCCAGAGGTCACGTTCATATTCTTTAGGTAAAATATCTGGTTGATCTAAGGTATTTTTCAAAAAGGACATTGAAATTTTGTGAAAGATTTCATTTTACAAAATACAATAATGAACCACAGACCTCTCTCTGGGCAAGGTTAAAGTTTTTACTGTACTATTTGTTTATATTTCTTTCTGGTTCCTAGGTTCTTAATTCTAGCTGCTGTCTCAACAGTCCTACCAAATATAACCTTTACCAAACATACGCCAAGACAACTGTGAATTCACGGTTTCTGCTAACCGTCCACAAACTACTTTTCTTTTATAAAAGGGTATTTAACACTAAGGATAAGGAAACAGAGAGGGAAATCAGAGAAGCATCACCTTTCAAGATAGCCACAAATAGCATAAAATATCTTGGTGTAACTCTGACCAAGGAAGTGAAAGATCTATTTGACAAGAACTTTAAGTCTTTGAAGAAAGAAATTCAAGAGGACACCAGAAAATGGAAGGATCTCCCCTGCTCTTGGATTGGTAGGATCAACATAGTAAAAATGGCAATTCTACCAAAAGCAATCTATAGATTCAATGCAATCCCCATCAAAATCCCATCAAAATTCTTCACAGATCTGGAGAAGACAATAATCAACTTTATATGGAAAAACAAAAAACCCAGGATAGCCAAAACAATCTTATACAATAAAGGATCATCTGGAGGCATTACCATCCCTGACTTCAAACTCTACTACAAAGCTACAGTATTGAAAACAGCTTGGTATTGGCATAAAAACAGAGAAGTCAACCAATGGAATCGAATAGAAGACCCTGACATTAACCCACAAACATATGAACACCTGATTTTCGATAAAGGAGCTAAAAGTATACAATGGAAAAAAGAGAGCATCTTCAAAAATTGTGCTGGCAAAACTGGATGTCAACCTGTAGAAGAATGAAAATAGATCCCTATCTATCACCATGCACAAAATTCAAGTCCAAATGGATTAAAGACCTCAATATCAGTCCGAACACACTGAAGCTGATAGAAGAGAAATTGGGAAGTACTCTACAACACATGGGCACAGGAGACCACTTCCTAAGTATAACCCCAGCAGCACAGACATTAAGGGCCTCATTGAATAAATGGGACCTCCTGAGACTGAGAAGCTTCTGTAAAGCAAAGGACACTGTCGCTAAGACAAAAAGGCAACCCACTGATTGGGAGAAGATCTTCACCAACCACACAACTGACAAAGGTCTGATCTCCAAAATATATAAAGAACTCAAGAAACTAGACCGTAAAAGGCTAATCAACCCAATTATAAAATGGGGCACTGAGCTGAACAGAGAATTCTCAACAGAAGAAGTTCAAATGGACAAAAGACACTTAAGGTCATGTTCAACTTCCTTAGCGATCAGGGAAATGCAAATCAAGACAACTTTAAGATACCATCTTACACCTGTCAGAATGGCTAAAATAAAAAACACCAATGATAGCCTTTGCTGGAGAGGTTGTGGAAAAAGGGGTACACTCATCCATTGCTGGTGGGAATGCAAACTTGTGCAATCACTTTGGAAAGCAGTGTGGCAGTTTCTCAGGAAATTCGGGATCAACTTACCCCTGGACCCAGCAATACCACTCTTGGGAATATAACCAAGAGAGGCCTTATCATACAACAAAAGTATATGCTCTACTATGTTCATAGCAGCATTGTTTATAATAGCCAGAACCTGGAAACAACCTAGATGCCCTTCAATGGAAGAATGGATAAAGAAAGTATAGAATATATACATATTAGAGTACTACTCAGCAGTAAAAAACAAGGACTTCTTGAATTTTGCATGCAAATGGATGGAAATAGAAAACACTATCCTGAGTGAGGTAAGCCAGACCCAAAAAGAGGAACAGGGGATGTACTCACTCATATTTGGTTTCTAGCCATAAACAAAGGACACTGAGCCTATAATTAGTGATCCTAGAGAAGCTAAATAAGGAGAACCCAAAGAAAAACATATAGGCATCCTCCTGAATATTAACCTTCATCAGGTGATGAAAGGAGACAGAGACAGAGACCCACATTGGAGCACCGGACAGAAATCTCAAGGTCCAAATCAGGAGCAGAAGGAGAGAGAACACGAGCAAGGAACTCAGGACCGCGAAGGGTGCACCCACACACTGAGACAATGGGGATGTTCTATCGGGAACTCACCAAGGCCAGCTGGCCTGGGTCTGAAAAAGCCTGGGATAAAACCGGACTAGCTGAACCCAGCGGACAATGAGGACTACTGAGAACTCAAGAACAATGGCAATGGGTTTTTGATCCTACTGCACGTACTGGCTTTGTGGGAGCCTAGGCAGTTTGGATGCTCACCTTACTAGACCTGGATGGAGGTGGGTGGTCCTTGGACTTCCCACAGGGCAGGGAACCCTGATTGCTCTTTGGGCTGACAAGGGAGGGGGACTTGATTGGGAGAGGGGGAGGGAAATGGGAGGCGGTGGCGGGGAAGAGACAGAAATCTTTAATAAATAAATTTTTTAAAAAAGGGTATTTAACTGACAAGTCATATTAGTTTCTTAATATAAACAAGAAATAACATTTTGATGTATATAACGTTTTATTTCCAACTATCGTAGCTTGCAAAACACAAAACTTAAAGGAAGAAATGGCCCAGAAAAGCAACAGAATAATGCTATTATGGCTTGACAAAGAAGGCACCTCTGCTCACCTACAGAGCTGAGCGAGACAGACATTTGTCTCTGAATTTCTGTCTAGCAAAGAAAAGATAAAACAGAGAAGAAATAACAAGCAGTTTTAATTCAGGGTCCATTAAGAAGCAAAATGTCCACAAAGCATCACTCTTACAGACACTGTGGTACCAGGCTTGAGAGGCTTCTTCACGGTTGTCTTCAAAAATTCAGGAGTTTGCCAATCTCCTACAAGGTCTTTGTTTCATCCACACTTCTCCACACTGGAGAATACACAACACCATTTTAAAGGAAAATAAAACCAGATAACCCAAAGGACACGGTTTGTCAGACTTGCTGGAACCGTACTAAATACAGAAGAGTGACAACATCCCAGGCCTCTAACCAGCAGATGCCAATGAAGCAGCCTCTACTATAGACAACAACAAAGGAAGGAAGGAAGGAAGGAAGGAAGGAAGGAAGGAAGGAAGGAAAGAAGGCAGGCAAAAGGAAGAAAAGAAAAAGAGAAAACAGAAACAAAAAAAAAATCACAAACAAGAAACCCCTCCCCTCCCTAAGGAAGTCCCTGACACAGGACAGACTTAGATAATTTTCACATTATCTAAGTGCTACCTTTTCCTTAATGTAAAGAAGAAGCTTATGCTGTAATAAAGTAAATTGTGTACTCTGGGGGAAAACAACGAATGAAATATAAAGCCAGTAAAACCACATTAAAATTTAGAACATCAAAATCCAGCCAGTTTATAATTCCTAAAGATGGAAAGCAGACATGCATGCGCAAAGTTAGAATGTTCAGAAAGGAAGTTCACAAACTATTACTTATAGCAGGCTTTCAAAGACACTGTTTCAATTTCCAGAGATATTATCTGTGTGCCACTAAAACACTGCTAAGAACATCAGGGGACAATTTTAAGACTTAACAAGGAAATAAGAAACCTAGATTCTAGAGTTTACAAGTCCTTTGGGTCTGTCACCCTCACACAGAGCATCTACGCACTGCCTTTTTGCTTTGTTGGAATTTTTTGGTTTGGTTTGGTTTGCTCTGACTGTCCTGGAACTCACTCTGTAGACCAGGCTTCCCTTGAACTCAGAGATCAATCTGCCTCTTCCTCCCAAGTACCGGAATTAAAGGTATGAGTCACCTCCTCTTGGCTTTTTCACAATGTCAATTTCAAGAGAACTCCTTTGTCACAACAGAAAAGTATTTAGCGCACTTAGGTAGTTCAAATGCAATCAGATCAACAAAATCTTTAACCACAAGAACATTTCATATTAGTAAAAAGGAGATCAGAAGTCATGACAGTGCTCTGCTGGAGGGGACTGTTGTGAGTAAAGGGGAGGTCCTAATAGTTAATTAGGGTCTCATGAAGACGTGTCCAAGGAAACAACATGTTTTCATACCAAGTCAGACCACAACTGTGTTGAAACAGTTTCTCAAGAAATGGTACAGTGATGAAACACTACAAAGCTGCCAACTCATCAAAGAATGACTTAAGAACTGCAAGGAGAACCTAGGCAGAGTCAGAGCAGAGATCACAAGACAGAAGAAGAAAAAAATCATGTTCTTATTGTTGCTATTCAATAGGGCTTTATAGCAGGTATGTATTGAAGGTTTCAAAAAGGAACATCAGAACATTCAAAGTAATACTTACCCTTAGATCAACAGTTCTCAACCTGTGGGTGGATACCCCCTTGGGGGTTGCATATCTGATACCCTACATATCAGATATTTACATCGCTATTTATAGCAATAACAAAATTAAAGTTACGAATTAGCAAGGAAATAATTTTATTTATGGTTGGGGGTCACCATACCATGAGGAACTGTATTTAAAGTGTTGCCTTAGGTGGTGACTCACACACAAAAAGTATAGAGTGGAATAAAAGGCCAACGCTTAGTTGCAGTTTTAGAATTTTTGAAGTATGGTACATGAACTGGAGAGATGGCTCAGCGGGTAAGTGCTCTTGCAATGGTAACATGAGGTTCTGAGTGCAGATCCCAGCAACTACATAAGGGCAAGGTGTAGTTTCATACACCTATTAACTACAGGGGAGAACAGAAGAAAAGGTAGCTGGCCAGTCAGTCCAGTCAAAAACAGTTGAGTGCCATCAGGTTCAGTAAGTGACGGGTCTCAAAGGAACAAGGCAGAGTGACAGAGCTAGACATTCAACATCTTCCTCTGGTCTCCACGAATGCACATGAAGGTACACACAGATGAACAACCTGTACACATATATAAATACACACATGCACACACAAACACACACACAGAGTTTGCTACACACTTCAGGTAAACGAACCACAGCCTTCAATGTACACTAAAATTACTTGATTAAGGACCTGCAAGATGCCCAATGGACTCCAACTCAGGAGACTCTCTCTGAAGAACTCTCAGTGAGACGAGGTTATCTGCAGGTCTCATGAGGCAAGTACATGTTACACACGACCTACTAGAAAGCGTTTGTTCACAGGCTGTATCATGTCCAACTCGTGCTTTGGTTTGGAAGTAGAAACTGAATAAACCAATTTAAATGTTTTCATTTAAAAGAATTGCCATGGTCATGGTGTTTCTTCACAGCAATAAAATTCTAACTTAAGAAAGTTAATCCCCAGATAGGAAATGTCAGAGAGAGGGAGAGCAGCAGCAGTGGCAGCTGCCCCAGCCGGAAGCATCAGAGAAGGAGCATGGGCAGTGGCGGCCATAGTGGCCTGAAGGCATGGTGGGAGTGGCTCTCATTAAGAAGTCTCTCTGGGAGGGAGGGGGAGAGGAGTGGGGGGAGGGGGAGAAGGGTGGGAGGAGGGGGAGAAGGGTGGGAGGAGGGGGAGGGAAATGGGAGGCTGGGAGGAGGAGGAAATTTGTTTTTTTTTTTCCTTTTCTCAATAAAAAAAAGTTAAAAAAAAAAAAGAAGAAGTCTCTCTGGGAAAGAGCACCTGTGTCCAGTGTCATCATCTGTATAAGATATCCCACCTCATCAGTGACCAACAGAGCACATAGAGGAACCCCCTACACTTGAAGGAGCAACCACTGAGCCTCAGGCTGGCCTGCACCTGGAGGAGCTATCACCTGAGGCTCTGCCCTGCCTGCCACAGACACCCACTACATCAACTGGAGGAAGAGGGACACCCTGAGGCACAGGTGTGCTTCACCTGTATCTCCACTTGTATCAATTGGAGAAAGAGATGGGTAGACAACAGTGCAAGATAACACTCAACTACATGAGGAGCAATACAGCACCACCAGAAACTAGTGGTTCTATAATAGCAAGACCTGAGCATGAAAACACAGATGAAGCACAAGACAACAACCTTATGAATAACTTTAAGAAGATGATTGAGGGTCTTAAAGAGGAAGTGAAAAACCCCCTTAGACAAATGGAGAAGAAGACAAACAAAATAACAAAATATTGGAAGAAATCAATACAACCCTCAAAAAAAAAAAAAACCCAAGAAAAAGCAATCAAACAGGTGAAGAAAACAGTTCAAGACTTAAATATATTTTAGAAACAATAAAAAATACCAAATACTCCAATTTAAAAGTGGGGTAGAGAGCTAAACAGAGAATTCTCAACAGAAGAATCTCAAATGGCCAAAAGACATTTAAGGAATTGCTCAACATTCTAAATAATCAGGGAAATGCAAACCAAAACAACCCTGAGATACCATCTTGCACCTGTTAGAATAGCTAAGACCAAAAACATTGAGAACAGTTTATGTTGGAGAGGATGTGCACTAAGGGGAGGGAGAACTTTGGTTGGAATATAAAAAATTAAATAAATTAATTAACTAAACAAACTAAAATGAGAGAAAAAAATTAGTTTCAGGAGAATCCAGTGCAGATTTAAGAGATTCTGAAAATACACAAAATATACCTTACGAAGTCCCACACTAATAGTTGAAAACATTAACATTTACTAGGCAATTTTTAATAATTTTCCTTTTGAGATGTATGAACTAGAGTATGTAAATAGAGCATTCAGAAATTGTCTTCATTAAGAACTTATGATGCCTTCTTAATGTTAAACCCTGAAGTGTGGGAAAGTGCAGTATTGTCGATGCTGTGGGTAAATATCAAGCCACACATTTTACAGTTGTAAAATATTCTATAGGTTAGGATAAAATTGAAAAGCATCTTTTAAATAATCCTGATCATATGTATGAGAAAAATAAAATTTGTCTTTTGTTCCAACAAAAGTCAATCTTCCCACGTATGCATGGACAGAAAATTGACTTGGTAATGTTTGGCTTTTGCTTTGTTTTGCTCAATAAATGTATCACTCTGTTAAAACTAAAACACAAGAAACTGAATAAAGCGCACAGCCTATCACTATGGTTTCTACAGAAAATTGCCCAGACAACCAGTGCTGACAGCTGTTTACAGACTAAGGAATTCCTCCTCCATAAGACAGACAGGTACAATCTAATGGAACCAATTATTGATGGGGACATCAGAAAAACATAGCAGGAGATAGAGACAGGCACAAGGAAGTGAAATTTATATTCTTTAATAATCGACATGACAGGTGGCAAACCATATACCTCACATGCTTATCTCATTTTAATTCCTGTAAAATCTTAAGCAGTATACTACATATTACATAGGGGACGATATTATATTATATATGAAAAATCAAAGACTGATGGAGGAAGGTCATTGGTTAAGTAATAAACATAGTTTATTACTTAAGTTAAAACATAGGTGGGAGAAGTAAACAGAACAGAATGTTGGGAGGAAGAGGAAGTGAGCTCAGACTCGACAGCTCTGCTCTCTGGGAGCAGAGACGCCATGCTCCCCTCTCCCAGGCAGACGCGATTCAGCTCCTACCCAGGATGGACGTAGGCTAGAATCTTCCCGGTAAGCGCACCTTGGGGTGCTACACACATGATTGGAAATGGGCTAGTCCAGGTGCGAGAGTTAGCCGAGAAGAGGCTAGATATAATGGGCCAAGCAGTGTTTAAAAGAATATAGTGTCCGTGTAATTATTTCGGGGTATAAGCTAGCCAGGCGGCCGGGGTGCTGGGGACGCAGCCCCGCTGCTCTTATTACTACAAAAGATTAGAGGTAAAAATACTTGTCAAAGGACACAGGTCTTTCAGATACCAGCCCATAATCCCCTGGACAGCTAAAATTGAGCATGCTGGTCAGAGAGAAAGGGCAAGAAAAGTCCCACTCTAAAGAGAATGCCAAGGCAAACAGACAGAAGCAATGGATATGTTTTAGCAACAGCAGAAATGTAACTAGTGGCCTTTATGCGAAAATGTATAGTTCATGATTTTTAAGTATACCTGTAAACTTGAGGCAATAAAAAGATTAATCAGATAGTTGGCCATGAACGACTAAGAAGAGCAGACCCCAAAGGCATGAGGATACTGTGGAGTGATGGGGTTCCAGGGTAAGAGTGTCTCTGCTGCTTGATGTCTTATTTTATTCGGGGAGAAGTGAAAAGCGGCTTGTAGGACAAAGGTTCTATAGGAATAGAGACAATATAAACAAGAGGAGCAGATGAAGCTTAGTGAAATAGAATTCTGCCCTGAGAAGGAAGCCCTTTCTTAACAGGCCAGTCTAAAAGCTACTGGTCAGGATCAGGCAACAAGTACATGACAGGTCAAGAAAAAAAGGAAAAGACAGTAGATAAAGTGGTGTCATTTACCACACACTGAGAAAATAGCTAAGTAAACAATGAAAGTTTTGTCAATTACAGAAATCACTTTGGAGGTTTTCTGAAAAACATTAGCTAAAAAAAAAATAAAGTGAAGATCACAAAATCCAAGCAAATACCAAATACCTTCCAAATAGATTAAATAAACAGGTAAACAAAATGTATAATATGATTCTATCATCAAATCATTCTATATAATGAGAGATATCAGGCAACTAGCAAATTCAAAATGAAGTGTAATAGTTGGTTGAATAGGGCTAAAATTTGTGTTAACTTCCTGATCCGATGGCTACACTATAGTTTATAGGAGAATGTACTTGATTATAAGCAAAAAATTTAAATATTCACAAGTATTCAGAGGAGGCAATGAACATTAGTTCACCCAGTTTTAGTGTGAATTGTTCATTTTTTTCTATCCATGAAGAAGAAGAACGGAAAGCTACAGTTTCTCCATCAGGCATCCTCAATCCATTCTTTGGATTTTGTTATGGTTTAATCTTCAATGTATCTCAAAGGCCAGGTGTTAAAGGCTTGGTCACCAGACCATGCTGCCACTGGGGAACATAAGAACCTTCAGAAGGAAGGAAGGTGGGTCGCTGTGAGGCATATCCTTGAACTGATTATTAGGAACCTAACATCTTCCTTTCTCTCCTTCCTGGCCACTTTCTCGACATACCCTGACACAATACAGGGGCAACTCACCATGGACTGAAACCTAACATCATGAATTAAAATAAACCTTTTCTTCCTTTTCATTATCTCAAGTAATTTTGCCACAGGAACAGAAATCTCACTAGTGTAGACAGATTCCCTGAATGCATTTCTATCAGTGATTTTAGACAAACCGTTATAGTCCTAACAAAAAACTTCAGAAACATCTATTTGATACATGCAATGTTAATTAAAGGCACAAGTTACTTACCAAGTTTAAGGATGAACAAAAGTGTCAGTGAAAGAATATAGCACAGATTCTAGTTGCTCTTACTAATAAAAACCTGGAGTCAGGTACTGGGGGTAAAAGGTGAGAAACTAGAGATTTTTTACACCCTTTACCGAATCCTCGGACTGAAGGGGTGACCCTGACTCTACAAACCCTCAGACTGCATGGTCAGAACGAATCTTCAAACTGCATCTCTATGAAACAGACTGATCCTATCATCTCCTGCCTTATATTCCTCTCTCCACCAGCCATGTCCCTTCTTGTTTCCCCCTACCCAATGTTGGGATTAAAGGTATGTGCCACCATCTTTAATCTGTTTCAATTTGAGAATGGATCACGTTGCCCAGGGGGGCCTTGAATTCACAGAGATCAATCTGACTCCTGAGTGCAGGGATTAAAGGCGTGTGCTACCACTACCTGGCCTCTATGACTAACCAGTAGCTTAGTTCCGCATACTGATCTTCAGTCAAGCTTTATTTGTTGTGAGAATAAGAGATAGTGAAAGCACACCAGCATGAACATGAAACTGTAAGCGTGTACACGGTCACCATCTCTAATATGCCTTCCAGGAGTCCTAGGCTCAATTCCCTGCACCCACTTGGTGGTTCACAACCACTTATAAAACTCCAGACCTCTGAGGGCACTAGATATGCATGTGTCACTCATGCATAGATGCAGGCAAAACATGCTCATACACAGAATTTTTAAAATCTCAGAGAGAGGGAGTGAAGGAAACATTAATTCGATGGACAAACACCTGTCTGTATCAGAGAATAAGATTACAGGAACTTAGTTCTTATACTTTCACACCCATATAACAGAGTCATGCTCTGAGGAGACAACTGAACTACACTGTTCCTTAGTCAACAGCACGACTGACTGCATCCATTAGATGAGGATAAACTGCTAAGACACTACAGGTCCAGAGAGCCACTAAGGGAATAGCTTGGTCACATGAACATCTTACCCTTATGTTATACAGAATCTGAATGACACGCTGAAATCTGTAGCAGGTAAACTATCTTTTTTTTTTTTTTTTTTTTTTTTTTTTTTGGTATTTTCGAGACAGGGTTTCTCTGTGGTTTTGGAGCCTGTCCTGGAACTAGCTCTTGTAGACCAGGCTGGTCTCAAACTCACAGAGATCCGCCTGCCTCTGCCTCCCAAGTGCTGGGATTAAAGGTGTGCGCCACCACCGCCTGGCAGCAGGTAAACTATCTTACCAACAACACAGAACCTCATAATTGCAGGGAATAAAAATCCAAGTGAGCAAGACAAGAGAGACAGCCAAAGAGAGACCTTCAGATTCCAGTCTCTAAAGGACAGCTAGCTTCTAGCTCCTGGTGTTCTCGATACTGATCATGCAACATGCTTGCTGCTTAGGAGTTTTAACTGAACACTTTTGATCTTAAGCATCAATACAAGAACATTCTACATCTATAGTTTCTGTGTCTTCTGTGGAATGACAGATAAAAGTAAAACCTACTCTGACACAAAGCGGAAGAACCAATTCACAGCACGACTTTTTTCACTAAGTACAATGCCAAGGAAGTCTCTCTCTATAAACAACATACATGCTTTTTTTCACAAACAATGAGCACTATGCTGTAATGCTACAGACAAAAGGAAAAGTTTTACTTTTAGCCTAACATGCAGAAATCTGAAAACCAAATATAAAAGTTATAGTTAGCTTCTCTCAGGAGCCTGGTACCTTCTATTCCCTACGCTCTTCTTAGATGGTTTCTTGTGCCCTTTATATTAAATTGTAAGAGATCAAATGTGTTTGAAGGTGCAGAGAGTATGTATAAACAAACATATTTTTCTTTCTCTTACAATATCTATGACCTACACTTTCTGGCGTCATTCTATAGTAAATTTAGGAGACCAATTTAATAAATATCAAGTACTTACAGCACTAACTCCCCTGGCCCATCCCCATCTTACTGGGCAGCCCGACAAAGAGAGCAGGCCCACCCTGCACTCCACCACATCACCTTTGCAGTAGTCTGCGGGGTCCTCCTGCTCCTCGTCATCTGATCCCAGAATCTCCTCCTCTGGCTCTGGGGGAATGGGGTCTGGCAGTGGTGGTGGTGGTGGCGGCGGTGGTGGAGGAGGAGGAACTAAAGGAGCTTTCTGTTGAGGCTCCGGCCTGAAACAGCAGGAAAAAAAAATCGTATTTACGAAAAGCAAATGATGCATTTCAGGAAAATTTAAGTCTCTTAGTATGAGGGAAAAAAGAACCTGTCACACATTAAGAAGAAATTACAGTTAAAGTCATTCTACTCATTTTAGTTGAATTCAAACAGTGCTTCACCACATGGGCTGGGGGAGGGTGGCGCCCTTCTCCTTTATTAACGAAAGAGTATCTTTTACAAGCATCTTTTCATTCAGAGATTCAGTATTTTTTTAGACAATGCTATAGATTTTATTGTAATGAAAGAGTACCCTAGCCATTGATTGTATACCTTTATAAGTTAGAAAATATCCTGTGGAGATTATTTGAAGGCAAGTATATGCAGCCGTCAGCTTGTAAAGGAGTTAGTTTGCTCATACTTGAAAAATCAGAATTAGCCAGGTGGTAGTGGCATTTGTCAGCACTCAGGAGGCAGAGACAGGCAAATCTCTGAGTTTGAAGTTAGCCTGGTTGACAGAGCAAATTCCAGGACAGCTGGAGCTACATAGATAAACCCTGTCTTCAAAAACAAAACAAAATAAGCAAAATAAAAACAAAAAACCCTGATCACCAAAACCTCCTCCCCCAGAAAAAAGAAAAGAAAAAAAAAATCAGAATTTGCTTGCCACAGAAATAACTAGAATAAGATTAGGTTTAGGTTAAAAGTTACATTTATTTTAAAATTCAACCTTGCTTATCACAGGCATTCTGCAAAACCAGAAATAAAGGAAAAACACTACTGTCAAATATATCATATGTTGCCTATATAAACAAGTTTTGCAATTTCTAGCAGTTCCCAATAGATTAAGTAATATATAATATACTTTTATAAAGCACAGAAATATTCAGAATATAAAGCAAAAGCTTAGAGGACTCACATAAAACCTTGAGTTATCAAGAATAACATACATAATACCAATTTTTATTCACTTAAAAGTAAACTATTCATAATGAGGGTCTATAAAATGGAATGCAGTGGCCAGCCTGGTCTACAAAGCCAACATTCCAGGGCAGCCAACATCACACAGAGAAACCCTGTCTCAAGAAAAAAATAAATAAATAAAGGATGAACTTACATAAAAGTTAATTGATATTTCTAACCAAGTCCCAATAGAAAAAAAGCATAATAACTCAGTTTGGATGTCAAAGCCCTCCTGGCTGTTCGGCAATCTTCCAAATGGGACTCTGATCATTTTCCCTGACCTCTGCAAGGGGTAGGGGAAGTATTGGCGGGAATCACCCCTGCCGGGCTGAGGAAGTCACTCCCAGGTGTCACAAACAGAACCCTAACATGAGAGGTGCACAGCTAAGGAGCAAGGGGAATTGTAATAGCACCCATGTGCTGGGTAAGTGTAATTTCCACTGCCTGGTACACACAATCTTTTTCTAAAAGCACATGGATTCCCTCTGGGACAGTACTATTCCCTTCATGTAGAAGGATAATTCCAAATCTTTCCTGAGGTACACAGCCAGGCTCCTGATCCAGCCTAGAACCCTAACAAGATCAGCTATCAGAGGAAAGGTGCTAGCTTGTACTGAGATGCTGTGTAAAGCTAGGGCCAGAGAAATGTTCAAATCACTACTTTATTTATTCAGTTTTAAAAAGGAGAATAAGACCTCTTGGCTGAATAGGAAAGCCCCACCACACTTTCTGTCCTATAGTGTTCTTGGCGTGCGTTAACTATTACGACCTATCAACAACAAAAACAAAAAACAAATAAAAAATGAAGGTAGGAAGAGTAGAAACCAGGGGAAATTCCCAGTGTCACTAGAACGGAGTAGGACTGCAAAGAGCATGGAAAGCAAAGACAAACACGACCAAGCAACCTTTAGCGGGATGCTCAAGAACACTAAGTAAAACACAGCTTACAGCCATTCCCACTTGCTGTACTACAGGACCACTGAAAGGAAATCTTCAACACAGGCCTCCCTTCTACCACAGGGCCCTAGAATCCACAAGGACGTAGGGAAGTGGGGAAGCAGAGAAGTGGGTCAGAACGGCAAGCATGACACATTTTCCCAGAGTGTGGACAGATCCATCTGACCGATTTTGTTCAGTGATACACTTAGAAAGCTGCCATATCTGACTAGTGTAGACAGATTCCTTGAATGCATTTCCATCAGTGGTTTTAGACAATACACACAGCTGTGAACACCAAAAACATATCTAGACACTGACAAATGTCCAAGAGTGAAGGTCAAACAGCAATCCCACTAAGGAGTGCTGGCATTTCTTATCTATTTCTTAGAGAACAGAAAGCCCTGTGGTTGCAGGAGAAAATGAGTCTGTTGCTTCTCAGTTGAAACCCCCAGGTACCTGTCTGTGCCTTACATTCCTCACCCAAATGCTGCACTGCCTACCCAGCTTAACATGTCCCAGACTTTCTATGTTAAGAGGACAGTAAGGACTACATTGAACACACAGACAGAAAGCACTTGAAATCTAGTTCTATCAGTTAGAAGACGGTCAGTATACCATGATGAGTTAAGACTTTTTTATGCTAAGTCTGTTCCCCTGTCTATCATATCAAAATAGTTGGAATTGTGCTGCCCAATACAGCAGCCACTGGCCACAAAACTGAGAGCCGGCAGCAGGACTAGTCAGAACTGAGGTGCATTTTGTGAAATACATACTGAATTTCTAAAGTAGTACAAAAAAGGTAAAATATTTTATATATTATTCTCCGTAGCTTTTGGTTCCTGTCATGGAACTAGCTCTTGTAGAATCTCTGTGAGTTCCGCCTGCCTCTGACTCTGAGTGTTGGGATTAAAGGCATGGCCACCACCGCCCGGCTCAAGGTAATTTTTAAAAGGTTAAACATGAGTAGCATATGATCCAACAATTTCGCTCCTAAATATATACAGAAATGAAATATCTCAACAGAAAATCTTATCCAGAGTTTTCTCAGTGGAACTATTTATTATCCTCAGTGATACTATTATACATCATAAACACAGTTCAGA
Source organism: Microtus oregoni (assembly GCF_018167655.1). Classification (NCBI taxonomy): domain Eukaryota; kingdom Metazoa; phylum Chordata; class Mammalia; order Rodentia; family Cricetidae; genus Microtus; species Microtus oregoni. Next base: position 23,752 of record NW_024545074.1, read on the forward strand.
ACCAATCCAAATGTCTATCAACTGCTAAACATGTGTCACAGACTTACAATGAAATATTATTTCAAAATATAAGCAATGAGTGCTGATACATGCTACAGAGCGGTATAGCATGACAGGAAATAAGAGGTGCCATTCACTAAGACCATGGGTTCTATAATTTCACTGTAAAACAGATGTACCAAACAAACAGTTGCTGGAAGAAAGAAAGAGGCGAGACTAAACTGCATACATTAAGTGAGTAAACTCTGTGTCAATTATACTCCAGGGGGCTATTTAAAATACAAAACTATATAAAGCTACATAATTTATTTGAATTTTTCTATTATACATTTGTGAAGTGTATTTTTCAAAGATATTTAAAAGTGACTATATTCTGATTTCAACGACTTATATGCTCTTACATTTGACCAGCTACATTCTCAGTGAAAAAAGACATTAAGCAGTTCTCTAAGCCAGAATGAAATGCTACCCAACAGTACAGTTTATATAAAGCACTAGAAACACATTTTTATATAAGAAACCGTATATTTCAGTTAAATAATAAAACATTTAAAAGTAGAGTTCTGCTAGTACTTCAAATTTTCAAAGAACCATATAGTGTATTACTTAAGTATACTAAGCACTACTCCAAATAGAACCTTCTGTTGAAGGACATTATGATGCTCCAGTATTACTGTTTCAGGAGGACAAATTTCAATAAAGGAAACGTCCTGAACCAATAAGCATTTAGATATTGGAGTTGTCTTATTTAAACTGATTATCCTGTCTACTTACCATTTTATTGTCTCTTCTAAAATTTCAAGTTATTTAAAAAGTATTATAAACTCTTTATACATTAATCACATTACCAAATGTGTCAAAAGTGATACATTTTGTTAAAATTTTCCCAAAGCAGTATTGTCCGGAAGCTGGTGATGGAAATGGTCCTGTTTTGCCCTTAGACTGCGGACAATGTGTATGTGAAGCTAAGATGGTAATGGAGTGATTAATCAACTGCATCTTTAATTTATAATTCAGTTAATGTGCTTGCTGGCTACTACATTATATAAACCACAATAGCATTCCATTTATTTCCTTTATGTGTTTTGAATTGTCTCAGAGTATAGAAAATAAATTGTATTTGAATTTTATTGAAGTAATTTTGTTAGTAATTGTAGCTGCCTTTAGTCTTAAGACTTATGAGAGTCTGCAGAAGTTTTGTTCAAAGTGGAATATCGTGCAGCATTTCCTGAGCCGTGTGAAGCCCTCAATTGTAGTTCGAGTAGCCAGACTCCCTTCCTTCCCTCTAAAAGAGCAGTCAGTGCTTTGAACTGCTGAACCATCTCTCCGGCTCCGAAATGATCACCTTTGGGGTCTAAAATATAGAGGACCTGGGAAGCAAGTCTGATTTGCTGACACTTGCTAGGAAATAATGCCATCTTAGACTACAGGGAAGCTAGTATTTTTTTAAATATGAAACTCATTGCTCTTTTTCTGTTTGGTCTTGAGGAGAGCTTTTGCTTTTTAACCTGCCCATTTTAAAAAGAGAACCTGCTCTCATTCCTGCTTACCCAGGTGAGGTCCTTTTGCCATTTCCTTTATGTTAAACAGACTCCAATCTTCCTCTTGAGAAGACTGCTACTTCTACATGAGCTGCTCCAGTACATTTTGAGGAACTTGATAGCTGTATTTGTTTCTTCTGTTACAGTAAAAAATTGCTAAACACAGTTGCTTCAAACCACATCCATTCATTAACTTAGTTTTGTGTGTTGGAGATGAGGGTTTACAGCATGGCCGCTCTCTTCTTGGACTAAAATTAAGGTGTCAGTTGAGTTTGCAGTTCTTATCTGAGCCTCAGAACCTCCTGCCACTTGAGGGTTGTTGACAGAGCATTTTTTTTTTTAATTTGTAGAACAAAGGTCCTTTTGCCCAATTATTCTTCCAGGAAATGGCTAGGAACTATGGTCACTTGTAGATGCTGCACTTGAAACTGGGCTATACCTTAAGATCCTCATACATTCCAACTTTCAGATCAACTTGAGTTAACACTAATGTCAACCTTACCAAAGAAATTGAATATAAATCTCTGAGCTGCAAATAAACATTATTACTCCAGCTGAAGATGGTGAACACACGAAAACCCATCATAAGACCATTCACGATGCATCAACGTGAGCAGGCTTAGATTCTAACTACACAAGCCCCAGAATGAACCCTCTCTGGCCACCAACCAACAAAGTATGCTCAGAATACAATCTGTACTTCTTCACGAGCAGAAACTTTCCCTGCAATCCCAAACCTCTTCCCTTGGAAAAAGCATTTAAATTCACAGCTAACGTATCAGACTTTACACCAAGAAATTAATTTAGAGTATTTCTGGGTTAGTGGTAATCCCACTGGACCTAGCAATGTAAAAACAAAGTAATTATATAGTATAAATGTGAATTAATATTTTTTAAGATTTATTTATTTATTATGTATACAACATTCTGCCTCCTTGTATACCCACAATCCAGAAGAGGGCATCAGATCTCATTACAGATGGTTGTGAGCCACATGTGGGTGCTCAGAATTGAACTCAGGACCTCTGGAAGAGCAGCCAGTGCTCTTAACCAGCGAGCCATCTCTCCAGCCCGAGTTAATATTTTTTAATCACAATATAAACATGAAAACCACACAAGAGCAAGCCAAAAGAAATAAAAATCCTTTAAACTATCCCAAGCAATTTACATTTACACATGAGAAACAGTACTGACGGTCATCCTAATTTTAAAGCATTTACTACCTTGCAAGAGTAGTAATTAACAGAATAAAAAACCAAAATCAGATATCAGATACTAGCATTATCTAATACAACCAACACAGCTACAAAAAAAGTATAATGTTTCCCCAATATCCATGAATACCAAACTCTACAAATACTCAGTTCTCCTAGGTTAAGTGCCACAGTATATGCTTGTAAATCTGTGCATATACCTTAAACCATCTCTAGGTTACTCATCATGTCTAATAAAACATAAATGCTATTTATGTAGTAGCTATGCGTCATGATCTGTAAGTGTTCGGTACAGTGCATTAATATCTTTTTGCCTCTTATTCCAAAATTTTCAATCTACAGATGGATAAATAAGCAATTATGAAGTCCATGGATAAGTAGAAAATAACTTCATAATTCTCATAGAAATGACAGTAAATCAATGGATGGTAGAGGGATAATGTCTGTTAAACATGAATTGTCCAGGCAACAAACAAAACTGGAAAGTGAATCTGAAGACACTATCTAGGAGGAACATAGAACCAGAAAATAAAAATATAAAAGAAAACTGAAGCCAGCATGGTGGTGGACAGCTGTAATCCTAGCGGTTGGCAGGCTGAAGGTCAAAGATCCATAAATTTGAGGCTAGTTTAAACTACAATAATAAAGACTGCGTTTCAAACACAAATTAAATGAAATAAGGAAAATGTAAGGCTTGGAGTAGGTAATGATAAGGTCTAACCTTTACCTACTTCCTAGAGGCTTTGAAAAAGACCGAAAACAAAACAGAGGCTTTTATGAGAAGTAATAAAGCTCAGAATTGTTCAGAATTAACAAAGAACAAAAGCTGCTTCAATGCTTAAGTCCCCAATGTAGTAAAAATAAAGACCAACTACCTAATCATGTTTGGTGAACATCTGCCTAACATTTATATATAAAGAAAATGTATTTTCAAAAAAAAAAACCCAAAAACTAAATTTATCATCCACAGGCTCTCTTCTCAAAGAACTACTAA
>NW_024545074.1:32500-34397 GCF_018167655.1 Microtus oregoni
TGATATGAATAATGCGAAGTTTTCCACAGTGAACAATAAATTTTCCGTACAGTAATCTCTGAAGTATCCAGGAAAAAGATGGGGCCCCACAACGATTCCATCTAGTTCATATGATGCCATTCAGCTGATAGCACCACTTGATGATCGACTCTGGGACCTACAAACTGCTCAGAATAATTTCAAGGTGTCTAGTTGGGATGATACAGCACAGCAGACTACTCCAGCCAGGACTTGAGAAAAGCCCCGAACTTTCCCACTAAGCACAGAGTGTGTGGGGGGGGGGGGGGGAGATCCAACAATTAACCCAAATTTTTCTTTTCAGGATCCACTAAAGATACCATTGCCCCCCAAACAACAGGAAATAAATTTTAATAATATGATGCCCACATTCCCCAAGAGGTGAAGTGGGTGGTTTTAAGTTGTTCAATGGATTATGGATATTTGTCATTATTTAGGGGGGGGCTGGTTACAAGTTACTATTGATAATGGTCAGGGGAAAAAAAAGTTAAAAAAGGGGAAATTAGATTCAAGGTTCCTGTTTTAAAAAGAAACAAAGAGGGATACAGATATGATAGGATAAAAGGGTAGATTATTGAATCTACTCTGAAAAGAAAAAAGGTAGGCTATAGATATAAGATTAAAAGGTAGATTTTTAAAAAGATTTATTTTATTATTTTATATACTGTGTTCTGCCTGCATGTATGAATGTATACCAGAAGAGGGCACCAGATCTCATTATAGAGAGTTCTGAGCCAACATGTAGTTGTTGGGAATTGAACTCAGGACCTCTGCAAGAGCAGCCAGTGCTCTTAACCTCTGAGCCATATCTCCAGCCTGAAAAAGGTAGATTATTGAATCCACTTTTAAAAAGCAGCTACTAGTTTTAAAATGTTTTACATTGGATTGGACTTTTGTACATTGATACAAATTTGAGATTAATTTTTTTAAAAAAAACATTTTGTTCATCACGTTTCCAATCTTGGTCAAAGTATTGTACCTATACAGCTCATTTAACAATGTAATGCAAATTTCTAGCCTTTGAAAGTTATTATTACCAACTGTTTAGGATAATAAGGAAATGCAGGTTAGTAATTAGTCACCTATTATAATCGACACCCAGAATTTACTTTCTTTGTGGCAAAAGTAAGCCACTGGGCAAGAAAATGCCCTTGCCTCAAACTGCTGACAGTATGCTGTCCTAATTGTACAAGCAGGACACAAAAGAAAGTGACTGCCAAACATTGTCAAGACAGGAGGAACAGCCCTTCAGAATATCCTGCTTCACAAAAAAGTCTGTTGGTTACGCTAGGCCTATAGGCTGAAGACAGATGCTCCAAAATTGCAGAGAACTTTGGTGACTGTCCAGGCAGCCATCTGTTTCTGTCATTTCTCACATTTTTTGAAGTCACTTGCTCGCACTTCCTGCTTACACAGTTAATATTATCTACTTTTGCCGGGCAATGGTGGCACACACCTTTAATCCCCAGCACTCGGGAGGCAGAGGCAGGCGGATCTCTGTGAGTTCGAGACCAGCCTGGTCTACAGAGCTAGTTCCAGGACAGGCTCCAAAGCCACAGAGAAACCTCTGTCTCAAAAAACCAATATATATATATATATATATATATATATATTATAATATATATATATATATAATCTACTTTTGGGGAGTTGAAGACGAGATAGTTATAGTTTTCCTTGTTTACTTGGTGCAGAAAGCAAGTTATAATAGAAAGTAAATTGGAACAATAGAAAGTAATAGATACAGGACTTTGGACTCACCAAGCTAGGATAGATATGGAGCATTTTCTTTGAATTTGTCAAATGTAAAAAAACTAGACATTGTTGGTGCACTTATTGCCTGTATATATTATATATAGTTATAGTACTTATTGTATAT